>NW_009945557.1:0-24628 GCF_000696875.1 Nestor notabilis
GCCGGCTGGGTTTGAACCACGACATCCCTAAGTAAAGAATCCCTGTTCATTTGGATTAAAGAGCTGTTCGTTACTATGAATTATTTATTCTTAAAAATGATTGATAGTTTTTCCTAAGTATGTAAAAAATCCACAGAAATTCTATACACTACTTAAAATGTCAGCAAAACATGTGTTTTCAAATATAATCATACATGATTCTATGATTCTATGATTCTATGATTTTCAAAGCTTAACTCAAAATAACACAGAAATAATAGTAAATTTTAAAAGGACTTACATTTTTTGTCAGAGCCCCATTTAGTGAGTTCAATATCATTCTTAGGTAATATCTACTTTCATATGTAATTTTCATATGTAATATGTTAAATAGACCTGCCTATTTCAATACCTGTATTTATGAAAAGACACACACACATGCACACAGAAACATCCATCCATCTTCCTGTCTATGAAAGAAATTTATTTATCAGGTATGAATCCATCAAAAGTAATAATAGCAATGTTGCATTAAACAAAGCAAAAATCATCAGTGCATATTCTCTGCCTTAAATTTATCATTATTCTGTATTGAAAAAAAAATCTATTCTCAATCTAAACAATAACAACCAAATATAACAAAGATAACATCTGACATAAGTTATCATAAACCCAGTGAGTTCAAATGAATGTCTCTGTTTTGCCCAAGTTTAGCTGCTAGATTTGTGAATCATACTATTCACTCACTTTATGGACTTTGTATCCAATTGCTTAATTTCAGTTTTGCACTGCTTCAGATTGAGCGTTAGGCATGCAGAACTTCTTTTGTTTTCAAATTAGGTCTTGGGATTCAAGTACTCATTGTTTTGTTTCTTATTTTGGAGGTCCTGTCATAGAACTTCTCAGTACCCTGTGAGATATAGTCTACCTATCACAAAATACAGTAGTATCCATTTCTAGACTTCTCTAAGAACCTCTTGTTATTTTTATAGAAGAGGTAGAGTTTCAGGTCTCTTTTTCCAGTGTCTGATACTAGACTTCTGTGAAATCTTACTCAGTTGTAGGACTGATATGTAAAACAGACATTTGTCTCAACCGTTGCTCTCTGTGAGCTATGAGCCATAGCAAGTGTGGCGAGACCATTTACCCCTCAGAAAGAGACCTTATTGCTCTCTGAAAAAACTTGTGGATTCATCTCTGTTGATTCAGCTGCTCATCCTTGCACAGGGAGGAGGCTGGGATGTTTCAGTTCTGCCAAGCTAACAGAAACATCCTGGCACTAAACAAAAAGTGGACAGGAACATCCTTGCAAGAACAAACTGTACAGCCAGCAGATAAAAACCTGCTAAAGCACACGATTTACGAATGCAGCCCATGGCTGATCAGTTTTTGCACAATATTGGGACAACAGCTGTCTGACCCGCATACAGACGCAATATGGTATAAAGGACTGCACAACCACTGGCTAGTTGGAAGACTTCTCTCACTGATCTGGACAGCAGGACACCGTACGACTTCATGGTGGTAATTTAAAGTGACATCAGTTTTTGCTGTTTTAAATGATTCTTTATAGTCCTGCTCTTGCCAATCCTGGTACCAGTCCTAGATACTCAGCTTAATTTTTTGTGCTCTAGAGACAGGTAAACACAAGTCAGCATTTCTGGATGCTGGTATTAAGTGTGAATAACTCTTGATCTGTCTTGGAATAATCCAAGACTTTCTGTTTCACTCCAGTTTTATAATTATAGCAAACATGGGGATTTTTAGGAATTGGAAGATCTCTTCAACTACTGTAGGCAAAAGCAAGGTTAACTTTGTACTTTCCATATGTAGAAGCAGCCTTAAGAAAGAGGATTTTGAGGATCAGCATAGTTTCTTTACTGTAGATGTACATGGTTACTTAGTGGTATCCCTCTGAACATAATAATAAGGATAGGTAAGTTTGGTATAAGCAGCCTCAGAAGAAGTTTGCACAGTAAGTTAGGTGCCAGACCTTTAAACTTTTCTGTGCTTTTTGTAAAAACTTTGAAAAATCATTAAGTCTCTGTATTCTTAAATGAAGCAGGACAATAGTTGTAGAAATCTTCACAGAAATTTACTTCCTTTTGTTTCCTTTTTATAAGGTGAGTTTTCTCATTGAATTACAGAATCATTTAGGTGGGAAAAGACACTTAAGAGGAAGTCCAACTATTAAGCTAACATCGCCAACTCCACCATTAAACCATGTCCCTAAGTGCAATGACTATACATCCTTTAAATATCTCCAGGAATGGTGGCTCAAAGCACCATATCTCACTTGTGTGCACATGGCATGAGCAGTGAGATGTGCTTTTAGGTTAAATCAGTGTAATATTAATAAACAATGATGAGAAAGAAGTACTAAAGCTAGCTGTTATAGCAGTGAATGCTCATGCAGTTGCCTTCTACATATATAGCTTGTTAAATTTTAAATAAAAATAAATTCAGGTTCAAAACTGTCCAAGTCTGAGATATGAAATGCTATTTTTAAATGTAGTTAACCTTTAGTACTTACACAGTAAAGGCAAAAAAAAAAAATATTCATAATTTTGTAAAATATATTTTCTCTCAAATTATATAATCCCTGAGATGGAATAAATGCAGCATTGCTTTGTAATTAGTTTTTAAACTTACACTATGGACTTTTCAAAATGTCTTGCATAAAAATAGCAATATTATTTTGAGCACTTAGTGTTCTGTACATATACATGACAGAATTATATAGAGATCCTGCACGAAAAGTGCTATTTAAGATAAAATTGGTGAAATTTCATTTATATTATTGCTGAGTGTAACTTTGAAAATCCTTATAAGCACTCAGCAGATGCTACTGAGTTTTACGGAAAAGCCAGTAAACATGACACCAGCATGAACTCCTGTTTTGAAAACAAGCTAGTGCATGGCATTTAAACAGCTTTTTTTTTTTTTATTCTTTTTTTTTCTAGTTTCAGGTAAATGCACACATTAAAACTTACACAGATTGTAACTTTTTTCCCCTATACTAAACTTAAATGATGCAGGAATTCTACTATAATAGGGTTTAAAATAAGGGCATTGTTTTTATGAAAAAACGGGTATGTCAAAATGGTACATTAAATGCTGTTCCACAGGAATCATGACAAAGTAACTGACAGAAGACAAGATTTAGCTTGCAAACCAGTTTCCTGAATTCTTGGATTTCATAACGCTTCTTGTGCTATAGTATAGAAATACTTTGGGCTCTTTTATAAAGACATGCTTCTGTAACAGATTGTGATCAATGGAGATTTAAAATGCAGAAAACATTTTGAATTCAGATGGACATGAAAATAAAGAAATAATGATTCTGGCTATATCTGCAGTAGTAAGTTGGGCTGTGCAGTGGGAGTTAATATGTTGAGTGATACATTTGGGACTGGGCACCTGACACCTACAGTATACACGTGTTACAGTAGTCCTGCTTATACTAGCTCTACTCTGGCCACATGGCCAGAACACTCCTTAGTGGCTGGAGGTGCACTGCTAGAGTGTGTAGTTTAGTTTATTCTGAAGAGGATCCAGTCTATTTGTTTTAAGATTACAGGGTCTTATGGTCTTCCACCCCAGTAAGGGGGAAGATTTGCGGATTCACTTCAAAAGTAGTCTCCTCATTTAAAGCACTAGGGTAGGCATCATCTCAATGTGCTATGCATACCATTCAGATTTATGTCTTAAATAATGTATTGTTTTTCCAGGTACAAAAGAATTAGCATGATTCTTTTTGACTACCTAGAAACAACTCTTCACCATAGCCCAATCAACTTATTTTGCTTGTTTGGTCTCATACTAAAGAAAGTGTTTTACACACTTACAGGCCAGAGCTGAGGGTTTCAAGAAAGCATAATCTGTAACTTAAAGGCCATTCTGATAATAAATAGTAATGAAAATATGAAACTTTATTTATAGGCATTGAAGCTCTATGGCCTACTTTTATTACAGTCACTTCCAATTTTTATGAGGTTATGGTAACTAAAGGCTAGCTAAATTATCCCAATTTCATATTTCTTCCCATCTGATTTTACTTTTCCTAAAAATTAGCTGTGGTGATCATTGACAATGCTATTGTATTGCTACAGCAACAATTCCTTATGTAGCAAGTCTAAGTTTTGCATTAGGTTTTGTTCGGCGCTTTTCATACCTGAAAAATACCTGCTAAACATTAGCATTTGAGTATGATGATGAAGCTCAGTTTAATCAGAATTCTTGATTTGGCCATTCAAAAGGAAGAACTAGACTAAAAAGGGACACAGTCATCTCGATGACCTCTATTTTCTTCTTCCCTGTGACTGAGAAGTTCATAAACAACAGGGACACAGGAAAAAGGTTGGAAAAATTGTGGAGCTGAGACTGCCTTTGATACCTTTGCTGCTCAGAAGATTTCCTTAGCCAACTCAAAAAACTGAACCAAAAGACCAAGCATGTAAGTGTTTCATGACTATAAAAGGAGACGGCATAAGGTATCCCGCTTTTTGACTTTGAAAATCTGTTCCCTGTGCAACTGATGGCAGGGTGACTATCCTGTTGCATAGTGACCTCTGAGATTCTGAAATTTGCTTTTATTCTCCACTGGACAGAAAACAGAAAGCTTTGTGGAGCACAATATCAGGGTGTTATTCAGGACAAATCCAGAGCTTCCAGTGTGGGGTGAGTGTTCTTAGCCCCTTGTGTCTGAGGGGTTTTGAATTGTTTTGACCTGAGCAGAGTAAGAACTTGATTCTCAGCTGTCCATATGTTTGTACCCTAGCCATCAGATGTAAGAATCTTGTTATTTGTGTTTCCAATGACATTCTGCCTTACCTGTGAAACCTTTACCAGGAAAATGTACATTGCTCAGAACCACATTAGAGCTGTTAAAGTTTCCATTCAACACATGTTCTGGGTAATTCTGATGTTTGCTTCATGAAAGGAAAACACTTCTGAACACTTTAGGAGCATCTTCTTGGATGTTAGGTTAAACATAAGCAGAAAAAAGATAAGAAGAATGGATTAATATTTTTACACATGTGAAATGGCTTAATTTGTCCGTATTAAGTGTCTTTTTTGAAGTACATAATGGGCTTCTTCCCATTAAGGGCAGTAGGGTGACAAGTGAAGTGGTTTAGTTCTGAAATATTTTTTTAATGATATGCTGTTTTCTTATGTTGTTTCCTGATATGCTGGATTCTTTCTGTGGTATTCAGTGGAAAAGCAAAACCTTCAAATGAAGAAATATCAGTCTTGTCTTTTCATAGAAAATCAATATCCTCTGTGGTTTCTTCTTCTGCTTACTTAGACTTTGTCAAAAGTATAATTTGCCCCAGAAAGCCTTTCTGGTGTTCATCAATTATTGTTTTACTGCAAGCACAATAAAAACCTAAAATATGCTTTTATTTGACAAATGAAAAAAGAGAACTTGGACACTTTATTATAGTGCACTTAAAACGTGAATGCTTGAGGGGTTTTATCAGAGTTTCTAGGATATTTTTTTGTTGTTTTGAGAAACATACAGTAGCACAAATCTGTCTACTTAAAGGCAAAGAAGTGAGGCTTGTTTCCCCACTAGGTAAAATCATGCATAGTGTAAATGCTTGTCAACCCAAAATTTGAAATACTAGCAAATGAAATACTAACAAAATTCTAAACGAGAATTTCTTGCTGACAATCTAGGATAAGAATACTGCTTCAGTTGACTTCTACCAATTAGGTTCAGTGTGTTAAATACTCAGTTTCAGAAGTGATATTTTTTTCCCCTCTGGTTCTTCACCAGTTTACTACATTCTGAATTGTAACACCATATGGTAATGGAAAGATAAGAAAATGAAAAAAACTTGACCTTGTACTAAAGCTTATTTGAGTTGTCCTCAGTCAGTATATAGAAGTATTTCTATGGCATTTTTAAAATAAAGACAAATAGCATTTAAATATTATTACTCTCTGACTCATAAAAATCTGAGATTGTTTATTTTATGTACAAAATGTGAGATGACAGTATTGATACACAAAATAATAAAAAAAGCAGAGAGGAAAATTGGATATTTGTTCTTGTAAAGTATGAACAAAAGAATACATTCAAAGGAAAAAAGGCAATAAATACAAAATGTACAAAATAAAACAGGATTTTTTTTTATTGTGTAATCAGACTTTGGAAGTCATTAAAACAATTAAAATTCTATCAATATCAGCCTTTTTTTTAACTGAATATTTATAACAGTATTTAAAATTGTCACAAAAGTTTCAGACTCAACTCTTCTTGCATTAAAACATTGGAATAGTATTGGTTTGTGTTGGAAGGGACTAAAATCACAGAATGGTTTGGGTTCGAAAGGACCTTAAAGAACATCTGCCATGGGCAGGGACAACTTCCACTAGACCAGGTTGCTTAATTTGGCTTTTTAAGGGTTAAAGTGCTATATTTTCTATCATGAATAAACAGACAGCTAGACTAGTTGACTATGGTTATGTCCACTATATTATTTTTAATAGCTTTATAAAAAGTTTTCTTCTTTTTCTCTTTAACATTTGATTCCCTGAAACCAGGACACCAGAAAACAACACAAAAGCTTATTGAAATGATTTGAGTGTAGTCTAAAATCAATGGGAATGCAATTAAACTAAATTAAAATTGCTTGTTTCCTTTCTTATCAGTGATAAAATGAGAATCCATTAAATAGAACTGACATTTCCAAATCCCTGTAATAGTACTAGAGATATACACACTGGGAAAAGGAAAATCACTTTCACTAGAGAAACAAAACAAACAGCAACAAAGGGCCCATTTCTTCTGTTTTCTGTAAAAATTTAGATTCACAGTAGATGATCCAGATCTATAATGGCATATTTTGTTTCACTTTGTAGAATTTTTAATTATTCTGAAAAAAAACCCCATATTTAACTACAGAGAATCCAAAGAAGAATGTTCAAGAATGTGATTCCTAAGCCAAGCTTATTGGACTTAGCTCCCTGAAAGCTAATGGGTAGAAAAGAAAACAACTAATATTTTGAAGGCAGCTGAAGAAAAACTTTCATCAGCTTAACCAAATCTGCTTGGTTTTTGCAACAGGCTGAAATGGTCTCCACTTCACTAGGACTGCGGCATGTTCAGCATCCTATCCCTTATCTGCTACTTAATGCTGAACTATGCAAAACTGTGTCTATTAATGCAAGCATTTCTAATACATACAGGAAAGTTTAAGATAGAATAACCAATTGGAAGTTTAGAAAACCTTTGTGCACCTGTTAGTTTTGACTTGCACCTGGGACATGTTCCTGGTCATGTACAATTTGGATTTAGTAGCAGCAAGTCAGGAGATGGCTGAGATCATGTGCACACTTGGGACTGGGATAAGGACAATGTCTGGAGTGGCAGTGGCCATGGTATTATGGCTGTAGTGTGACCCACAGCTACATCTTCCTTACTTTTCTAGTGATGTGAATAATCTGAGGTCATTCGCCAGTCAAAACAGGAACTGCTAAACAGACTTCATATGCCTCAAGAAATGTGGAAGGCATACCTTTATTTGAAGAGAGAGAGAAAAAAAAAAGGATGAATTTTTAACTTTATGATTTGATTTAAATTTTCTAGACTTATGTGAGCTCAAAGCTAACTCCTGTTTTTTAAAGCTAAAATAAAGCCAATATTAGACACACAGAGTTTGTAGGATTGGGGAGGCCTACAAGCATGAGTTTTCTAGGTCTCTGCCCAGACTCCAACAACAACATGTTTAGTTGCAATGTATTTAGTCCTACTTTTCATAGACATTGAATTCTTATTACAGGTAATGAAAATACTGTGTATCAGTTGATGCTGAAAACTTCTGCTATAGGAACAGTTTTACAATAAAGGTAGTAGAGGTTTCCAAACTGAGATACATATACTACTGTGGCACCAACTGGAAGAGTGTTGCTGCAGGTTGTGGGAGGCGATGATCCTTTATGTCTGCTCAGCACTGGTGAGACACATCTTGTCCTACCACTGGCCACCTGTGAAGAAAGTTTATCTATCTCTCTTTACTCTTCCCATCAGTTATTTATACACATTGATAAAATTTCCCTGAGCCCTCTTTTCTGCAGAATGGTCTCATCTCTATCTTCATATATCAGGTGCTCCAATCCTTCAATATTTTAGCAGTACTTTGCTAGAATTACTCCACTGTCTTTCACTCTCCTCTGCTGATATTTCTCTTGTACTGATGAGCTCAAAATTGGGCACAGCACTCCAGATGTGTCTCACCAGTGCTAAGCAGAGATAAAGGATCATCACCTCCCACAACCTGCAGCAACACTCTTCCAGTAGGTGTCACGGTAGTATATGTATCTTCCCTATTAGTGTGGACAAACACTGGAACAGGTTGCCCTGAGGCTGACACATCTGTGGAGATATTCAAAACCTGACTGGACGTGGTCCTGAGCAACCGGCTGTAGCTGACCCTACTTGAGGAAAAAAGATTGGAATAGATGATGTCCAGAGATGCTGTCCAACCTCAACTATTCTCTGATTCATCTTCCCATTTGTAGGCCATACCTTAAGAAACTCAGTTGTGCTCATTCAGACTGTGTTGAAAATGACTACCTCATTCAGCTTTTGCCAAAATCTCTTGACAGTTTCAATGTCTTACAGAAGTCTTGTCATAGTGGTGGTTGTTTGGGGTTATAATGCATGTTTGCTTAAATATGTTTCATGGTATTATATGACATTAGCACTACGAGCACCACTGGCTTTTCAGGAGAAAGGTAAACTTTATGGCTTTAAAATTATTTTAAAACACACTGAATTTACCCTGTGGGCAACAAATTTTGATGAGTGTTTCTACTCCTATAAAGCCATTCACGTGTGAGGTTGCAGAAAAAAGTTCCAGTGTAAACTGTGTAAAATTTTAAGGTGATATGCTAGAAAGTTTTAGATTTCTGTTGGCCTGGACAAAACTACTGGAGAATCTATCCCAAATACAAAATTTTTTATTTTACTTATAAATATCTGATCAATTTACAGCAAACCTAAATTTGTATGTGTAGACTACTCTCCTTTGATAAAATAGATTAAAAGCATTATTTCAAATATACGAATTTTTTTTCTTTTTTTTTCTTTTTTTTTTTCCATTTTGGCACCTGACAATATTTCTTTTTTTAAATCAGCAAGAGAAAATATCTATTAAAACTTATGAACACTCAGTGGACAGCCTAGATAGTTCATGTTTAGATAAATTTATTTGGGCAGTGTTTCCTCAGAGTGAAATTTATAGCTATCATCAACACTTAGATTCCACTTTCAAGCCAAACTGAGGGTATCAATAATTGGTGTACCATGCTGCCATGTAGTAGTTCATGAAGCAGAGCTGGCTAAAAAAAACCATTACGGTTTCCAGAAAATTTCTTCTAAAAAAAAGTTTTTTGCTCTGAATCAACTCAAAATGAACAAACAAAAAAATCTGAAATTCCCTGTGAGCTGGAATCTTTCCAGACTTTGCAGATGCTCAGTGAAATGAGCTTTGAGCTGTGGTACTGGCAAGCATACAAAACCTGTCAAACTGCATGCACTGATTGTAAGATGCACAGTGTTGACTTCCTTCTCATAATTTCCTCATGCATTTCTAACATAGTACCTTGGCCTTTCTCCTTTTCCATGACTTCATATACCAAACAGAGTTAGTTGGTGTTTTGTTAATCTGGTAACCAGATGCTCCTTGAACATGGGTCAAGGGATGGACAAGAAACCAGGGCTCTGCACAACAGCTGGGGCAGTGCATTTCGTGGAAGGGGTTATGCTAAAAAAAAAAACCTTTTAAGACATACTGTTTGCCCACTGTGTGTCTTAAAACCTCTCTTATCACGTAACCACATGTGACTCTCTACCTGTGCTACATTATCTGCTACTCTGTTTGCTGTCCCAGCACATAACTTGATACAGCACATCCTCATGAGCTGAGGAAAGTGAAATTTAACTAGCTAAAAATGCACATTTAACTGAGGATGTGAGGGAGTTCCCCATTTTGAGTTATTCTCGTCTGATATGCTAAACTTTGAACCTTGAACTGAATGTGGGGACAGCTTCTGGGGCTGAGATATTCTTACTGTGATAAAGCAAGCAATAAAATAATTCTTATCTTCTGACTGAATCTTGTTTTCTTAGAAAATGTATGAACATCTGCACTGCTGAAATTTAAACAGATTCAAAGGAAGAAGCAGCTAATAGTATCAGTGCCACATGTAGGAAGCTGCCAATCTCCTGTTCAGAGGAAGAGTCAGTACTGTTCATGGTTTTTGGAACCCAGAAAAAGGACAAGAAACATCAATAAAATAGCACAGTTGCACATTTATGTTATGATAGGAACACATCTTGATCATCCCATTCAAATTAATTTTATTATATTATGGTCGTTTAACTGAAGAAGTATTTAGGAAGCTATTTTTAGGATATATTTGAAACAACATGTTGGCTAGTGGAACTAGAATTTAGGAACTATGAACCACAAAACTAGAACCATGACCTAAAATCCACAGCCAACTTATTAACATAAAAAAACGGAGGATAAGTCAAGCCTGGCATCATGGAAAAAGAAGGAGGAAAAGAACACGATGAAACATATCACATAGACAGACTAGGGTAGCCTGGTGAGGTGATCTGAATGAAGGGGAAAAAAAATTGAGCTTGATAAAAAGGACAGGGAGGAAGCAGAGAAGGAGCTAAGGGAAAGACAGAACAAGAAAAGGCATCAAAGCACATTCCTTTATTCTATTAAACCTTGTTTTACAGAATTTCCTAAAAGTAAGTATCAGTTACAGACCTGAAAAGACACAGGAGTTAACTGGCTGTCCTGGGTTCAGCTACAGCAGTCATTTTTTCTCCTTCTTAGTAGCTGGTGCAGAGCTGCGTGTTTTACTTTCAGCACGGGAACAATGCTGATAACACCGATGTTTTTAGTTGTTGCTAAGTAATGTTTACTCTGACCAAGGACTTTCTCAGTCTCATGCTTTGCCAGAGAGGAGGGGAAGCCAGGAGGAAGCAGAGGCAGGACACCTGACCCAAACTGGCCAAAGGGGGATTCCATACCACAGCACGTCATGCCCAGTATAGAAACTGGGGGGAGTTACCCGGAAGGCCCAGATCGCTGCTCGGGTCGAGCTGGGTATCGGTCGGTGGGTGGTGAGCGGTTGTGTCCTTTTCCCTTGTTATTCCTCTTATCATTATTATTGGTAGCAGTAGTGGTTTGTATTATACCTTAGTTACTGGAGAGCTGTTATCTCAACTCGTGGGAGTTACATTCCTTCGATTCTCCTCCCCATCCCTCCAGGAGCGGGGGGAGGAAGGAAAAGGGGGGGGGAGTGAGCGAGCGGCTGCGTGGTTCCAAGTTGCCGGCTGGGCTTAAACCACGACACTGGCAAATTGAAATGTGTGCTGCAATATTCTTTAAGATTCACAAATTTAATTTCTGTATTTCTCAGTGAAGTGTATGTTTCTTTTGTATCATACACATTTTTAGCACATCAGCCATTTAACATTTCTTAATATATCTACCTTGAACTTTTCTGTTCTGATATCACATTTTTAAAAACATGTAATAACTAGTCCCATTTCTGATATGCCAGATGAAACTTTTGCCTTTCAAAATTCAGCCTTGCACATTTAATTTCCTTAATGCTTTCCTTATTGTCCATTTATCATAGTCTTGACAGAAAACTTTGAGTACAAGTAATTTGATAATAGATGGACACCATAATTCTACTTAAATATTACAGGTGTGGCCTGTATTTCCAAAATGTGATTAAAATTCAGAAATGTTCTTCCAGAAAGATTTATTAGAGAAAATTCTAAGGTATTTTTGGTGCAACTCTGTGATACACCATGGTGATCTTAAATAGCACAGGGACGAAACACATACCCAAACAAATCTGTAGTCTTGTCCTGTTGTTTAGCTATCTGACCTTAACACGTTTCTAACAGGAAGTATATTTCTCTGCTCTAAAATATTCTATTAACTTCTGAGCGCTTTCTTCAAAATCCCTATCATTCCCTGTTTTTTCTGAGGTAGCAAAAACCATCAATGAAGTCAGGCCACCTAAATCACAACAAGAAGGCATCTGAGAGGCATCCATAATTTCCATGTCTGTTGTAAACAGTTTAAAAGTGTCAGATTTGCAGCTCAGATCAGTCCAACAGATACTGGATGTCCAGAATAGTCAAACGTATGAGATAGACTTTCTAAAATTATTTTTGCATCATAGAAAGCTTTAAATCTGTTTACATAATTAGAAATAAAATATTAGCATTGCCATGTGCAGCTTTACAATCTGGTATCTAGAGTTTAATTCCACTTGTTACAGATTCAATGCATTATAAATAGAAGACCCTAGTTTAACTTGCAGCTACTAGTTTTATCCCCATGAATTTATAATTTCCCGCTCAAGCATAAAAATCACAAGAATTCCTGAATTTTGACTGTAGATTTGATCCCTGTTTACTGTTTTGGTCTTGGACAAGCCATCAGTGTTTGGTTTGAAAGTGTGCTGATAACTGATAGAGTCCTCTCACTTGCAGTTCCTGTAGGCTTTACTTCTGAAGTGATCATGGAGACATAGGCAATCTATGATCACAGTATTTTCTGTATAACTGCATTTAATCATTACTTAAATTTGTCTTTGGTAGATGTAATTAACTGTTGAATACAGTTTAAGAATCCAGATTAGAGAAACAAACAAACACAAAACCAAACAAACAAACACAATACAAAAAAGCCCCACAAAACAATAAAAAAAAAAAAAAACAACAAACTAAAAACCCTGACAAGAAACCCAAAGAAGAATGCATGGCATTTATCTTCCAGAATTCTGACATGTACATCCAAGTGGGCTTCCTGTGTTTCGTTCTACCCATTGCTCTTGTTTTGGAAAGGAATGGCTCAAATCAAACAGCTGGAGACCATTTTTTTGCTCAGATTCCAAGACATTTCCTAGGCAGCACTTATCCCAAAGGTCTTTTCTCAGGATACTATTCAAGTCTGCATGTGTTTGTATCCAGCATTTCTATCCATGTGTGTCCTTTGCATTTATATCTTTATTTTTTCGGACAGGAACAGCTCCATCACATAGCATTCTACATTTTGAAGCTAACCACCCACCATTTCCATAAGCTTTCCCCCTTGCTTTTAGCCTCAGTCACAGGCGGTCATTATTGTTTTCAGCATGTTTTAAGCCAGTTTCAAGTATCACAGAAGGAAAAGACATGTATATGTGCAGGTTATTTTATATAAGGCCATGTGCACTTTTGAGGAAAATATTAACAAGACTATGTGATAATGGTCATATATTTTTCAGAACAAGTAGGAATAATGACAAAATAAATTGTTTCTCTCTTTTTCTCAAAAGAGATATACTGAAACTTAAGCTAATGACACTGCAGTCAGTTGAAATAAAAATGGCTTTGCTCTTCATTGGTCTACAGAAATACTGCAAACATTTCCTGAAAAGATGAATTTTTCTTGCACACATAAGAAACTCTAAGAAGAAGAAATGCAGAGTTCTCTTTCTGAAAATCATCTTCAGGCACAGCTGGAGTATGAACTGCTGATAGACTAAAAGTAGAAGCAAATAATTTGGGTGGAGCCAGGTACCCATATAAAGAACAGAGAATAACAGTTGATAAACAGCTGTTAATCAGTACAATCTAAGCTTATTTCTCAATTCACTCTATCTTCTAAGAAGATATTTTTCTGAAGAATGTTGAACAACCTTTCCCAAATCAGGTTCCACATTGTTTTAGCAACTTGTAAAGTAGCAAGAAGTGCCAAGGAATGGAATGATCACCTCAGTAGCGCAGAAATTTAGAAATACCTGCTCCTGCAGTCTGGTGTTTTAGATGATACAACTTCCAAGTGGAAAGTGTAATTCTAGTGCCTAGGACTTATATATATATAATTTGCAATTTTTTTTTTCCCTACTACCACCATCAGCATCTAAGAGATATCTTTGCTGTGGCTTTTCTTCCTTCAGTCTTCTTCCTAAATATAAAAGACAGCTGCACATATTAATGACTTCTACCTACTCCATATTATTTTAATGGGTTATTATCTAGTGACCAAGAAGCTACACAAAAAACCATTACATATGTTCCTCTGTAACATGCAGCATATTTTAACAGATGCTACTTTCAGCACAAAGCTGACACCTATGCTTACATACTTAAAATCATAATATTAAAAAAAAAATGTATACAGCTCCAAACAATAATAATAACAATAAAAAAATATTGACAGTTTCAGTCTCTAGCTGATATCTTCTTCTCTTTCACTTTCTTTGATAATGTATGCATAGTAATAAAATCTGAAAGACCCTAACAATAGAGATGCATTCAGGAAAACCATAACAATCCAAATATGGTCTGTATAAATCGAACTTCATCCAGAGCCACACAGTAGGTAACAGTTGCCCTTCTGGCATCAACACTGTTCAGTGATGACTACTAGTAAAGGAGCAAAGAATAGCCAGAGGCAGACTCTCAAATGAGATCCAGCACACTAGAGAAAAGAAGTAACTGGAACTTTACTTTCAAATAACTCTGATTAGGAAAGGAAAAAAGCTATTTCCTTGGTAATCTGGAAATCACCAAGTGCTCTTGATGTGATGTTACAAGATCATAGAATCATAGAATGGTTAGGGTTGGAAAGGACCTTAAAACTTCCTTCGTAGCTTCCTAGCATTTTTGCCCCATTTCCTTCTTGTTGGAACGCAAGAAGATTCCAGGAATCGATACCTGAATCTTCTTTCTGTACAGGTACAATCATGTAGGATCAACAACTCAATACACCGGATCCGTTTATTAATTTTAGCTTACAGTCAAAGGAGAAGTTGGGGAAACCATCAAAGCACTGCCTTTGAGAGGCAGCTGAACAGAACTAGTACATTTTCCTATGTAATTTCCTTTTGGGACACTCCAATATTTAGTGAGGCATCCCTGTAAGACTCACTTAGAATCAATACTGACAAATTTCTTGTTCTTGCTGCTTACTTTGTCTTCAGAGAAGCATCTGAAAACAGCTTCAGTCCCTGTTCTTGCAACAGTTTCCCTTACCAGTGATGGGACTCACCTAAAAATAAGGTTGTTGTACAGTGAATTTAGATAGTGAAGTTCTTTCTTGGGGAAAACAGTTTATGCCCTTGAATAGAAGAGAGAACAAAGAAGGGTTAAAATGGTCATACAGGCAAACTCAGTAATTCAGAAGTTAAAGAGAAGGCTGTGATTGGATATGGGTAGATTTGCCTTTTGAAATGTGTGTGTGTGTTGTTTCACAGGTATTTAAGCGTACTCCTTTTCTTTCTGTGTTCAACAATAACACATAACTTTGTTTTAATGGACAAGAATATAATAATTTCCAACTTCATCAGCTTATTCTCTGCTTGCACATATACCACATATACAATTCTATTGTTTCATATTAGACAATGCTAGACATCAGTTATTCTTTATGCTCAGCCTTTATTGCTCAAATCACAGATATTACCCACAGTATTAGTTTAATAATTACAGGTTTTGGAATCATAGAATCATAGACCTACACTCTTAACATAATGTTGACAGCTGCTTTTACAATTAAAGGGTGAACAGAACAAGATACACAACATCAGAAGAGATGCAGACAGAAGAAAAATAATAGAGCTAAAATGAGAAACCATGGTGAGGTTCTTCAAATTATAATATATAGAGTTAAGAAATGCCTTGAGACGTTCTCACAAACAGGAACAATATTTCATTTTAATTTACATCAGAGAGGAAGACCAAGCCTGAAAGTAGAACATCCACATTTTGTCAGACAAACAGATCTGGTATCTTGGCTAAGAACAAAAACAAATTTTTCATTGTTTTGCACCTGCTGCTAGACATATAGTAGGCATAATCTTTTTGGTGTACAGAGTTTGTTTGGATTTTTTTTCTCAAAAGTTATCCTTAAACAGACTTTTTTCACTCTTCTCAACTTCTGCCCTTTACCAACAATTCTACCCAGATTGCTAGGAACCTAGAAGAGGCTATATTATTGTGTATTTTTGCAGAAGGTATTTAAGATTTTGCAAAAACCTCTGTTACCATCAAATACATAAAGTCCTACAAATAATATTGAGAATCTGCATGTTAATTCAGTACAGCCAATGGCAAACTCGACATTTAGAAAAATATCATTTGGACCAAGAGAAAATCAGTACTTGAGCTGCAGTAGGCTATGATCAAGAAGAATTAAGGCTGTGACTGACCACCCCTACAGAAAAAGTTAAGATGTAAGGTCTAACTTATGATTCATAAGATAATACAGAAATTGTGTTCCATTTTACACCCACATTTTCTCTTTTCTGACAGACACATTAAATAATAACAACCGACACACACACCCCCTAAACCCCACAACCTATGAAATAAAACAAAGTGCAATGGCTGTGACATGGCTTTAACAGATGCAACAAATTTTTATTAAAAACTATGTTTAGAAATCTAGAGTTTAAATTATAATTTCCTATCCAAATACAGGGCTTGGACATATGTGTTGAGGCAGCATTAAGCCTGATATTTGAAGAAGACAAGTGTCTTGTTTAAACTAGTAGCAACGCAGCTGTTGTTAGCAAGATAAGAAAATTCTGTTACTGTGAAAGGAATGGGATGTCCTAAAATGGGCCTTATAACAGCTAATGTCTTATTTACCAAGTAGAGCTTTGCAGTCATAAATGACCATGCCTCCTTATCATGGTTATTTTATATAAAACAAAAGGAGAAAACAAAGACCAAACCAGAAAGCTGGAACTTTTTCGTGGCAAATAATTCTTTATGGAAGAAAAATGGTAAGGAAAAATCTGTGGGGAGGTTGAGTAGGTTGTTGTCAGCAGTTGGTCATGGATAAAACCTGTGTAGTGTGAAATGTTTATCTTAAGCCAAAGGAAGGTATGAATATAATATAAAAGTAATGGGGATTTTTTTTTTTTTTTTTTAAATCTGTTTTGGCATTTGTGGAAAGTCTGCAAAAGCATATGTTTTAAGATACCTTAGAGACAGTATGTCTAAAGCTTAATAAATAAAGCTGTTCACAAATTTTTCTGCTTAAATGTGATTTTTCTTTGCAATGCAGTTTATTTTCTTATTTTTAAGGCAAATAGTAATAGCTGAAATACTGATATAAAATGCGGGAGTTTTGGTTAGTGTTCACAAACAAATTGGTGATCTAAGGAAGAACTGAACATATCTACCCTAATTCTATTAAACTGTTTCCCTATGCTTATTTGATTTTCAGGATTTTGTTGTCTGTAAGCACCGGAAAAATGACAAGGTCTTATGGAATTTTAATTGTTACAGCTGATTTCTTTAGCCTTCTCTTTGAGTGGAACTTTCTAAACATAATTTAGTAGATTACGATTTTAAATCTCAAAGGCAAGCCTAGACAACTTGTGCATAAATAAATTTGAACTAGAATTTTCTGGGTTTCATGTAAATACATCTAAAAGTCTCTGAAGCCTTTACAAGAGATATATTTAATTCAGGCACTGAGTGCTTATTTGAGTTTTTAAAAAGAGGGTATAAATAAGTTTAAGTATTTTAGTGGTGTACATTTTTCTCAGGCAATATCTTTTATACAATATTTTATTGACTTTCATAAGTGTGAAATGATTGAAGGTATAATGAACAGTTTATGCTTGAGTGTACAAGGACCCTAGGTATTTATAAATGACAAGTCTACAAAATACCTATGAATGAAAATTACCCCAGGTAACTGAACACTGCTTGTGCTGCAGGTATATACACAGCCAAATAATGAAATGAAACCCATAGAGGACTCTCAACATACTTGACATCAAGTAATTTATGATTACTGCTGGACTAAAGGAAGTGACATTCAGGTTTCATACAGATCCATTACAGACTACATCAGAAGTTGTATCTAAAGCCGGACAATAGAATGCTATTTTTAATGTATAACATAAAACATGTACATTGTGTGTAAAATTAGGTATCTACAGCAATGACAGTATTAGACTGTCTAGTACTTTCCATAAGTTTATTTGACAAAAACCATGGTATCATATAAAACAAACCTTGCTTTTCTACTACAAATATTCAGACACGTTGATAAATACTCATGACTCATTCGTGTGACCTGACATCAGATGGATTGTTTTCCAGAGACTGCATTATATATGTGTGCCTAACTTGTCAGACTGCTAGGCTGAATCACTAGCATGAGAATTATTACATTTTATTCTTAATGTCAGCATTGTAACATTGTCTAAAGGCAGAAAAATTTCTTCTTCTCTCCCAAACAGTAGCCCTGAATAGAATAAAGAAACAAAAAAAGTCTTCCCTTGCAGGCTTCACGTACCTGGATTTCTCTACTCTTTTCCCATTATGGTAACTCCTTCAGATTTTCTCTTCTTTAGGTTGAATATAGAACTGATTGTCACTCTCACTGAACTCCTTACTGTGGTTGTGCAGCAGCAGAGATCACAGCCAGTGATCTCACCCAAATGAAGACTAATGCCCAGATCTAGGCTAGACAACTCAGGTCAGTACGCTGGCAGAAGATCCGTGAGTTGGAAGACTTTGAGCTTGCAGACAACTGCAGGGAATTCCCTGAGAATCAAATAGTTTTATACAACTGGATCAAAGACACAGCCATAATGAGACAATAGACAGTTCAGCCACTGGGTGTTCTACACTTGCACGCTTTTCTTTTTTTCCCCCCAGAAGAAGGCTTCTCTTTTTTCATATAAATTCTCGAGTCATAGGCTTTCAATACTGCAAATGTTGGGCTGCCAGAATCTCTTTTTTTCTAGATGTGATATAAGTGCATGATGCAGAATGTGCCACACATAGAAACATATGGCCTTTCTAATATGAAAGCTGTTGCTGCTCCCTTCAGCATCTTGCAGAGACCTCTCTGTTTGCTACTACTCCAGAGCACAGCTGTTCATACACTGGGCAATGGCCAATGGCTCCAGGGTCCTTCCATCTCTTTCAAGGACCCCAAAACATTTAGTCACCAGAACACTTCTGCGATGACTTCATCACTAAGTCTCCTTAATTTAGGCAGTAAGACAAGAAGAAAATGAAACAAAATCAGACCAAATTGACCCAACCCTGTTCCTATTGGCTAGGCAGCCACCCATTACAGAGTAGGCACAGAGGAGTTCAAGTGCTCTCCTTACAGTAAACCAGGTTATTTTTTCTTTTATGCTCATTTATTATTAACCTTCCACCTGGCATTTATAGGACATTTATGGTCTATAAGTGGTTGTGCTTACTAATCAGATGCTTATGCTGCCCCAGCTATTACAGCTCTCAGGAAGCAGCAAGAGCAGACAGCTCCTGCAAGGGTAGGTGACCTGGAGGCAGGCAATGGTAGCAGTGCAGGAACCACACAGGACAAAAACAGGCAAGCAGCTCTGGCAGTGGTCATTGGGTTCAGCCAAGAGTCTGGAATATCAGGCAGGTCCATAGTAATCAGGTAGGTCCAAAGTCAAGCTAAAAAGTCATGAAGTCACACCTGCAAGTTAAGCTCTGAGTTGGAGTTAGGGAGGTGCAGGACTGGGCACACGCATACGTGCAGCACTATTCAGGATGAGATCAAGGACAAGAGCCTGAGCTTAAAAGTAACTCCCACATGCAGGGGGACAGGTCAACTCTGGGACTTCTCATGGCCAGAGGAGCATCTTCAAAGCTGGTCCTGAGCCCAGGTGGCTGAACCCTGGACCGAGGCAAGGCACTCAGGGCCCTGAAAGCATCTAAACTTTCAAGAACTAGATATAAGACAGTATTAAAGCAGATCAGATATAAGTAGATCAACCACACTTGATCTCTTTTCCTAGTGATACACATGCCTTGTATTTGGCAGGCCACTGGGCCACAGACTACCTGTTTCCTTTTCACTCAGCCAACAGCTAAACCCACACTCATCTTGCTTTCAGGTTCACATTAGAGTCTCTTTTTTACACATGCTGCTGTCACTGTTAATAAGTCACTTAAGGCTCATGTCATCCTGCAAAAGTATTGTTTTCTTCTTCCCATGACTAAATATAAGTCAGAGTTTCCTCAGAAACAGAAATATACAGGGAAGAGAAAGGGAAGTGAAAGGAACGGGTACATGCATGTGTGTATGTTTGTGATTGTGTGGGCATGTGTATATGTGTTTTTTCAATTATTTTAAACTCTCCAGTAAATTCTTATTTCTGAGGAACTGAACTTTGGTAATGGTGTAAGCTGTGTCAGTTGTAAACTGTGTTGGTACCATTAGGTTATTGTGCTGACATCACAATCTATCACATTTGCAACTTTTACAAATCATCATTAATGATACTACTTGTTCTTCATTTTGAAATCATTTGGTATATGTGTTTAAGCCTTCATGACAAACTCTTTTTTTCTTTTTCATTTTCCGAAGAAAACAGAACCACTATCTATGACTGGATTTCTGTGCAGAATTCCCCATAGTCAGTGGAATCTTCACCTCCATGGGGAACTGGTCACCTGTAGCCTATTGGAAGGCAGGGACGCAACAAGGGCAGCATCTGAGGATATGAGCTCATGGTAATGGAGGTATGCAAAACACGGGACTGAAGATCTGCCTGCTTCCTCTTTGACTTCTGATAACATTCTCATATTTAATTTCTCATTAAAGCTGGACACAAACCCCATGATGCTTTGCCCAAGCCCGTGGATGTAGAAACACATTCTCTTTACACTCAGTCTTCTGTCTTCTTCCAGAATGGGGTAGAAGTTCACAGTTATCTGAAGAAACTGGCATGCATTTTGTTTTCCTTTCCCTTAGCTACCAGAATTAAGAACTATAGTGCTTTCCTTCTTTGTTTATACCTTGCTTGCTTCTTGGCTCAGATTCTATTGAGAATGAAAAATACTACCAAAGTCACTACAAAAATGAAAACAATACTATCAAAGTCACTTAATGCTTATTTAGAATCCAAGTAAAGGTCATAAACTCTGGCCCTTTCTTTAGGGTATTTTGTTTGGGTTTTTTTTTTACTGTCAGGTTTGGATGTTTAAAATAATGAGTGGATTATAAAGTAGACTGAATGCACAGATAAATGTTGTTTCATAATTAGATTCAAGGTTTGCAGCTAAATAACTAAGGAAGAATATCATAGAGGAAAATCTGAAGGAAATAAATTACTTTCAGTACATACAAGAAGACAGAATCAAATTAACAAAGGAAATTGAAAATATCTCTTTAGATAGAGACAGCATTTGAGAACAGGGAAGTTCCAACTGCATGGGTTAGAAAAGATACTAAGGTCCAGAAATACACTGTTGTTTCTGAACAGATTGCAGCTGGTGTAAGACAGAAGAAACAAGAATGAATTTTGAGAGTAGGTCATTCAAGATAATCTTCTTAGATAAATGTTGGGAAGAAGAAAGGAAATAAGAAACTTGGTGGAAACTAAATCTGTTATGTGGGCAGTAAAGACAGAAACAGGAACTCAGGAAAAAAAAAACTTATGTCCTCATCTTTTTTGTGGACTTTCCTGAGGACTTAGCAATGGCTGTTATTTACAGTTCTTGCCTTTGTCAAGAATTCTCCCAGTATGTAGCTATCCTAAAATGGCCAATTTGAGCAACGTGTGATGCTATTTAATGGGGCCCAAGGCAGTCAGACAAAGTGAACTGAATTATTTGGGATCAGAAATTCTTCTATGTTTTTACACTTAACATCTTACCTACTCTTTCAGCAATTATAGATCATTTCCATTTTAAAATTAGCATGTTCCTATATCATTATGCTAATGATATGTCTTTTCTTGAAGTAACGTTCATGGCTTAATCTGTGTTCCATGTATAATCTTGTGACCTAACGTTCGTATAGAAAAAAAAACCCCAATCTATAACCGTACATTAACTAGACCTTTTTAATTTAAAGGACCAAGATGTATTACACAGGGGAGGATCTGGGCTAAAATAAGTATAGCTTTTGACCATTGAGATCCTGAGATACTACAACCCCTAATAAAAGGCAACTGCATTCTAATTAACATGCTCTATAATTGAAGTCTAGTTATGTATCAGTGGGTAAATGAAGCTTAAAAAGGAGTAGAGCAAACACTAAGAGAGAAAAAAAAAAAATCATCTGCATTGCATGGAAGAGTAAATCTCTGGTGGTAAAAGTTTGTAAACTACAGAAGGCCCAAAGTGCCGGGACAAGGAGAACCTATTGCTTGCTAGCCATGCCCAGGGATAGTTTATTTTCCCCAGATGTCTGGCAGAACTTGAATCTCTAGTGAATGCAGATTTTAAATGAACTTTTGACTCTGGATTTTCCTTTCTTTACTACTGCTGAGATTGGCTAACATGGTACATTAAGAATTCCCATGGCAGCCACAGGAAATTTTGGATTCAGGGATTGAAATACACACCATTGTGTGTCAGGTTCAAACCCTAAAATGCCTCCCAGAAGTATTGTTTTTTAAGAAGGAGTAATTAAATCTAAAAAAATGTCTAAAAGGGAGCCACTGTTACCTTTTATGTTCCTGTATACACTACAAGTGTCAATTGTAAGTATGTAATACAGTACTACAAAAAACTTCAAGCAGGAAGGAAAAAAGAAAAAAGAAAAAGAAAGGAATACTGTGCAGTTGTAGACGACATCGTCTGATCTCACGAACACAAAAGTTAGCAGTTATCGAAGGCACAGGAAAAAAAGTTTGGATGAAGTTTAGTAGATGCAAGAACAGCTTGTCAGGAGACAGGCAATAGCGTGTTTGGAGAAGTTACTCATTTTTCTCAGATCTAAAGTAGGTCAAGATAAAAAAGTAAAAATTTGCCTGCCTCTTTTATGAAGAAATTCATGCACAGGTAGAGTTACTTACAAAGGAAATAAACTGAACTTGTAACTATCAGCTATAAGTATACACAAGTGTAAGCAATCCTTTCCTGTAGCAGCCCTAAAATTCCCTTTGACACTGACTAGACATGACCTCTCTTGCACAGTAAACAATACTACAATACTTAAATTTTCTTGAAAAAGTAAACCAAATCTCCTATAGTGTTTTTAAGGTAACCCTAGGCCCTGCCTGCTCCACAATAATAACCATTTTGTGGGGCCAGATTTTGCTTATCAGTATTTGAAGAGCGCAGCTGAGAAAACAACCTGATCATGACAACGTACAGAATTTGGAAAGACTGAGTAAAGAGAGAGAAATATTGATTCCTTTTCTGGCTTGCAGAAGTTTACAAAAGAAACATCTTGCAACCAATGGGAGCTACATCTTCTAGGAGGTTTGGGGACTTTTTTTTTTTTTGACAATCATGAAAGATTAGCTTGCCATTGCAAGCTGTGTGGCACTTTGAAACAAAACCACGTAATTTCTGTTCTTTTACTTACTTTACCTATTAAACTTACCCATTGCAGTGCTTACTAAAAGCATCATTTGATGGTGTGGGTGAAAGTCTTTTTACACATATGCAGCCTCTAGTCTGCATTAAGAGTTTAAGTGATGCATCAGTTTCATCTGAGCATGATTTTCTTTGAAGGTAAACCTTAAATCCCTGCTGGTAGAATCTGAGAGAGGAGTTTAGTCCTTGAGACTGAGACTGGTGAGAAAGGCGCAAAGGTGAAAAAAAGACATGGCAGAAAATCACAGCATCAAAGATAGAGGGTCTATCACAAAGGATGATGGTGAGTAGTTGAGAGAAACAGTCAAACATTGAGAATAATCAGAGAACAGCCGGAAGGGCCAAGAGAGACCCTCGAAGTCAGGGGGCATTAGGGATAGCTTTAGTGTGCCAAAACCCAAGATACTACTTCCTGGGATACCCAGGAAAAAAAGATGGTAGTCAAAATTTTCTCAAGTGATTCCTAGCTTTAGGGGAGGTTTATTTTTAAAAAAATCTCAAAAAATAATTTTTCCATCTGGTGCATCTTCTGGTTTTGAATTTGGGCCTAAGGGTTGTGCCCATCTGTCTTATAGGAACTGTTTCCAAAGCTCTTATAAGTTTGGTGAGTGGGTACAGAAACACCATTGCTGTTATGTCAGGGACTAACACCACAAGAGTGCTCATCCTGGACAACTGTGCATGCTTGGTGAATAACCTAAAAATTAGACGTACTCCTTCTGAGCTCCCCCAAAGAAACCACAGAGAAATCAAGTTGCAGTAAGTCCTCCTGCTGCATTCCAGTACTGGCAAACAGTTATGAACACTGCACAACTTTATCTCCATCATAAAACACTAGATACAACTTTTTTTATTTTCCAGACTTCAGGCCTAAAAGGAGCAAGCCCAGGGACTTCCCAGGCAGTTTGCTACCCCTTCCACAGAGGAATGCACTTTCACCCGGATAGCACTAAGAAAGTATGTCTATGACACCCGCCCTTTCTGTAATCCTTAATTTAGAAAAACAGTTTGCTTCCTGGCAAAAATTCAATGTTTTTTGGAGATTCACAGTGTTGTGCTACTGAAATCCTCATAGGAAGCAGAGGATTCAGAGAAAAACGGCACTAGTTACTCATGACATGGCTTTCCATCTCCCCTAGCTTAAAAGGGCAGAATGACTAGATAGAAGGCTGAGGTTCTTAATGACATCTTTGCCTCAGTCTTCACAAGAAAATGCTCTGACTACACTACCCAAGTCTTGGAAGGCAAACACAGGGACAGTGAGAATGA
>NW_009945558.1:0-6034 GCF_000696875.1 Nestor notabilis
CAAGGACTTTTCAGTCTCATGCTCTGCCAGAAAGGAGGAACACAAGAAGCCGAGAGGGAGCAGGCACAGGACACCTGACCCAAACTAGTCAGAGGGGTATTCCATACTACAAACCACCACGCTCAGTATATAAACTGGGGGGAGTTGGCCATGAGGTGCAGCTCACTGTTCAGGGACTGGCTGAGTATTGCTCAGCAGGTGGTGAACAGTTGTATTGTTCATTACTTGTTTGTTTTTTTTTCTATTTTCCTTGGGGTTTGTTCCTCTCACTCCTTTTCATTACTGTTACTATTACTATTACTATTACTATTACTGTTACTATTACTATTACTGTTACTGTTACTGTTATTGTTACTATCCCTATTACTATCACTATCAATAATAATAATAATAAAAATAAAATATCTGCATTTCAAGTATTAAGCTGTTCTTGTTTTTACCTCAGCCAGCAGGTTTTACCTTTTTCTGTTTCTTCTCTGCATCCCACTGGAGGAAGTGAGCAAGCAGCTGTGTAGTACTTAGTTGCCTTGCCAGCTGGGATTAAACCAAGAAACAGACCCTTTCTCCCCAACCCAAAAAAAAAAAAAAAAATTGAATCAGTTGTACCACCTGAAAAACATATGAAATTTCAAATACAGATCTCACTGATCTGCATTGAGCTGATCTGCAGTTGTCTTTAATTGAATTAATTTGAATTACAGGAGAATCAGGAATAATTTCAAGCTTTTCAGAGCCACACTGCTGTCCCTGCTTTAGAGGGAGTGTGAATGACAGGATGGTGCACTGTCCTAGATTTAGTATCTTGTTTGTTATTAGAAAAGGGTATTCAGCTCACACGTTCAACTTCTGAAAGTCCACATCAAGCTTCTCCCTGCTGTTAGCATGTAATCAATATAAAACATTACTCTAGAGTTTCCCACTGGGTAGTGTTTATTACTTGTACTATCTAAAGCATTTCCAGGAGTGGCAGGCAAGAAGCTGCTGGTAGCTTCAGGGCTCCCACAACTCTGTCAGATGCCAAATAAAGCCAGTTTGCAGGCAGTTTTTCAATAATGTCTCCTTTTTCAGAGTCTCAATGATCTGACTATCAATGAGGAATCTATTTTTATCCAGGCAGCTCCTCTCAAATGAGCACTCCAATTGAATAGTTTTGCTTGGAATTTTAGAACTACAGAGGGCAAATTTCTAATAATCTCCTTTCTGGGATTTTTTCTTTTTTAACTTTTCTCATTACTCTAGTAATGATCCTCCCATTGCCTGTAAGCGAACAGAATTCAATCTGATTGATGAGCACTTATGAGACGCCTGTATGACGCCTATAAGCCTTTCTGTATATAGGTGTCCTATTGACTCCAGTGAGGCTTAACATATGAAAGCAGTGATGCACCCGCAGTAGAACTCAGACTCTGGGGTTAAGCTCATAGAGTGTATTTACCCAGCTTAATTAAAGAAGGCCATGGAGAAAACTTCAGCACTGGATGCCTGCCTGTCCCCAATGCTCACTTATTCAGTTTTGGACTGCTCAAACCAGCTCACTCCAAGAAGGGCAAAGCAAATGAGAGAAACTTCTCTGGTTGCCCAGAGAAGCTGTGGATGCCCCATCACTGGAAGTGTTCAAGGTAAGATTGGATGAGGTTTTGAGCAACCTGGTCTAGTGGAAGGTGTCCCTGCCCATGGCACAGGGGTTAGAACTTTAGATGATCTTTAGGGCCCTTCCAATCCAACCCAGTCTATGATCCTATGATCCTCTGAAAATCAGTGCAACTCTACATCAAGACTAGGGTTTGATCAGAATAGACATAGCACAGGATCCATGGACAATGCCTGAGGACAGATGGATGTCTCCAAATGGGAACTGCACATTTCAACATGTTGAGTGGTAAGGCAAATCCGTTATATACTCAACTGAGTAAAATAGATTCATTCCTCCTGAAAAGAGCACAAAACCCTAGTGATCCCTTTATAGATAAGCCCCAACACATCTTCTATCACGTACACTCTTGTGAGTCTTTTTCTACTCAGGAAGAAAAAAAAATGGTTTATTTATGCTGCACAGTGGCTTTTCCTTGGCAGGCAAGATGGGGACTGACACACTGAAATTCACCCTCATCTTGAAGTAGTTTGCAGCCTGGTGGCTAAGGTGTTGAGGTTTCCAGTGAGGTAAAAGAACTTAACATGATTTTCCTTTCAAGGAGTCTAGAAAATAATCATCTGGAAAAGGAAAGGAAGTTGGAAGAGTTGGGAGCAATGGCACTAAATGCGACACTCATGAAAAATCTTCATCAAACAGAAAATGAGGGAAATTCACATCTTTATCAAACCTGCCAAAAGCCAGGACCCCTTTGTCAAAAACCTTTTATGAATGACTCTCATCTGGCTTTATCCAACATTCTTGTTGATTCATGAAAAAATGCCCTATGTTGTCTTTACTATAGTAGAATCCAATCTACTAATGGCTTTAAATAGAGATTGCTCCTGAATTAAGCTAGGGAAGACAGATACTGTTTTAAAAAGCATCCTTCCATTTTTTGATCTATATATTCAGAAGTGGATGGCAAGTAGAGTCTCCATTTAGTCTCCATTTAGGTTTTTTTGAAGTATTTTACATATTTTTCATACTGTTAATGTTTCCTGTGATAAACTTTGGATTTTTTTTACTAGAAATACTTTTTTTTTTTTTGATACACTCAGGGCAGTATTTAATATAGTAGTTTCTTTGTATAATTGCAAAATACATTAAAGGGAAAAGGTATGTTGTCTGCATGTTTTAGATAATCCAAGTTTAGGTGCACAGAAGAGATTCCCACTTAGGAATGTAGCTATGTTATGTTTTATTTATGGTCAATAGAAGGAGACAAGCACTTAAGAGAGATTGAGTTCACTTAAGAAGCTAATCGCTCTCTTAAGCAGGCTACTTTACACCATGATAGTTACAATGGTGTGTGGTAATCGTGTGTGAGTTCAAGTTAGATATCCAAGTCCCAAACTCTATGAATCACAATGAAATGTAACTTGTTTCATCTTGTTTAGGGAAGATTACAGAAGACATAATGCCACTGCAATCAATCAGTGTCACTTCAGATCCCATAAAAGATGGGTGTGATTAGTCATGCTTCTACATTATACCGTTCTGTAAATTACTCTTACTTGAAACTGAATATTATGGATGTACAAGATAATTGTCTATAACAAAGAATCATAGTCTTCCAGTTCAGGTCCCAAAAAGCTGAATTATTACAGTATTTAATATTGTATGAATTTGTATGTAGTATTGTATTTCGTATTTAATATAATATGAATATCATTCATATTAAAAATTACTCTAGCTGAGTTAAAACAAAAGAACATTAAATACTATGACTATATCATAATACCGCACTGTTTGGAAAAACTGTGGGTTGCCATAACAGTTTTAAAGGCTGGAGCTTTACATAATGTTGAGGAATGTACAAGATGTAAAAAAAAACTCCATATCCCAAAATAATTCCTTAATCATACGCATTTTGACTGTGGAAAAATACAAATACAGGGACCATTGCCAAATGAATCAAGAAAATAAAATAATAAAACTGTGGTTAGAATTTCAACAGTTTCAGTTAATGATGAGACATTAAAATACACTTCACTTGACCTCTTTTCCCTCTTGTAGTTGTGGTTTATTCAATTTGTTGTAAATAAATATAACTATTTTTCACTAGCTGTCAAGTCACTAGGTAAGGAAGGACATACTTTGAATAAAGAAATGCTTGTGGGTGGATTGTGTTATGTATATTCTTCTGCAGAACCATAATATGTTACTGATTAGCTTCAGCATAAGCGCAATGAGATTCGTGTCCAGTCAGTTACAGAAATTCAAAATGATTTCCAAACACCAGAACGTAAAAATGAGAAGACCAGAAGAAAATAATGTATCAGCTAAAGACAGTTTTCACTTCATGCAGCTAGTCAGAAATCTCTGAAATGTCTTCTAAATTATTCTGTCTGTGCCCAGATGCCTTAACAACAACCTCTTTATTAAGAAACCTAAGGAGATAGAGGCTGCCATAGATATTTGTTGTTATCAAAAGCTAATATTATTTCCCTGAGTAAAAAAGCCTGAAGAAAACTATCTCCAAATTTTCTGAACTGACTGAAGGATTCAGAAAGAAGATGAATCCTCAAAGAAGGTTTCTTAAGTTTTGCTTAGCAAGCTCCTGTATAAGTGATTATCATACATATAAGGTTAAACAAGTCTATACTAGAAACTCACGCAAAGTTAACCTAAATCTATACACACGGTCTGATTGATCGCATAGACATTTAGGTAGTTCAGGGGCCTAATTTAGGAGTGTAGTCACCCTGGGATCTGTATGGTGTCTGTAAAGAAAAGGACACCATCAGAGGGTAAATTAGATAGTAAGTCAACTGTCTTAGACAAGCTCTATGTTTGCCCATACCTCTCTTTCAGGAGCCTCTTAGGCTCATCTATTTTCTAAGACACTGTGATTCTGCTGAGATTTCTGCTTGACATAATTTATTTGCCATGTCTCCTGTTCTACATACAGTGTATGACATCCTTATCAGTGGATGTTATTGCCTGTCAGCCAGGCAATGGTGCCTTACTTAGGGTGGAAGGAGCTTATCATTCCCACTGAAGATGACAATGTTCCAGACTAACCCTTTCTGAGTTGGGGCCTAAAGGATTGACAGTATTTGCAAAAGGATAATTGGTTCAGGATGTATAAAGAGTACTTAATATGATGCCACATATTTTATCGATTCTATTCAGTGCTGGATTAAGACTCACTGACAGTGAGATCTAACCTGTATTCCTGAAAAACATTTTTGCACAAACTGTACCTCCAACACCTTTCCTGCAGAACAATCCTCTAGAAGCAGCCTCTGCTACACAGGTCATTCTTCACTTCCACACAACCCCCAAGACTCCACCTCATGCTCTGCCCTTTCTGACTTTCCCAACAAACATTCAGGCTGACAAGCAAAGAGAAAGAACCTTAGTTAAAGCAAAAGAGGTTTGGAGTTTTTTTGCAAGTAGCACAGCTTTAAAATTCAAACCTTTCTGAATCTCAAGCTACCCTCTCTGTGAGTCTGACATCTGGCCAGACCACAGGCAATCTCATCAGTCTTCATCCCTTCTTTATGCCATACCTTTCTGACCCTCTGTCATTCTGTCTCCTTGCTAATAAGCCAACTGCAGCTTACCTTGGTCTTTGGCACTTGGAGCATGTCCTGAAATACAATTTCAGCATTTATGTTGATGGGCAAAAAATCTGAAGTCAGTCAATAACTGTCTTATTCAATATTTTCCTATTGACCAGATCCATCTCTGGAATTGAATACATTGTCAGGGCTATTTGTTCTAACATTTAAGACAACCCCTGTAAGATCAGGATTCATCCTCCACAGTTGCAGGTGGTAGAAGTTTACTTGCACTACACATCTTTGACAGTCTTTTATAATTTATTACCTTGCAAATCCCATTCGGTTTTTTTATTTAATAAAATCCCTTGAGATCAGCTAGACTTTCAGGTGTATGGCCAAACCATAATAATTTCTTCTTTGTAAAGTTTAGGGTTTTTTGTATGTCTTAGCAAGTATACCTTTTAGCTAAAATGGCTGAAGAATGATAGAATAATTATGTTAATCTCTTCAAAAATTGTTTTAAAAAATAAAATATTCTATAAGAATGGTTGTGCTACTTTTCTGAAAATTAAGCCCTGTATATGAGTGATTAGTATGCTAATGAAACAGGAATATTAGCTATTTAAGTGTAATGCACACTGTGATGCTATAATTAACATTGTACATTGTATATGTTTGCTTATCCTCAACCAAGAAAGGGAAAAAAGTGCTATTTTCATTGTGCTTGTAAACATATTGCTTATACTAGTGAATAATCTTAGTAAACACAGAAATGAATTGCCCTATGTGTTGTCATCCTACAGCCAAATTTCTTATGATTATAAAACCATTATTATGTATTCCTCCTACAGTCCAAAACCACCTACAGGCAGATGAAAATGAAACTCCTGCT
>NW_009945558.1:6065-14462 GCF_000696875.1 Nestor notabilis
CCACGTATTCTCTGTTTATTCCTGATGTTTATGAATGTCCATGACTTCTAAAAAGGAATCCTCAATTTTTCTTCCTATTTTCATGCAATCCTCTCACAGGGCGGGTTCAATGACACCATTCTTAGGAAAGCATAGGTTGGGAAAGGGGTCAAGAAGAATGTGACACAGTCAGTCTATGGTGCTGCTCCAGAGGCTACCTTTTGTAGCTTTAGGATAGTTCAAAAATGTACATTCAGACACAAGGAGAAACACTGAAATGATTTCATGTTACTGACATTCAGAGTCAGAAGTCAGTTATAAAAATCAGACTTGAGCTGTAATTGGTGTAAGTTATTTGAAAATTTACCCAATATCCTTATGAATTAGTTATAGCCACTGTCATTTAGACAAGAGAGCTCTCTAGTCATCCTTTCTTTTTTTTAGCCCATTCCAACCTGGTATGCAAAAGCTAAGCTGGTGGTGTACTTGCCTTATACCCCTGGAGGATTTTCTTGAAAATAAAAAGTCTTCAACAAAACAAATAAATTGTCTTCCAACTCCTTTATAAATTGTCTCCCCAACTTCTTGCACTGCACATCTTCTTGTACTGGTAAACAGCAGCAGTACAGATCTGGAATTTACATAGGAGTTCAAAGTAGTAAATAATCAGGCTGCAGGAAAAATAAATCTCTCCAAACTGAAGGCCAATTTATGGCCTGAGATAAATATATATTTGTATGATGATTTCCACAAGCATTGTGCATCAGCATACCTGAGGGCAGAATATGATCCTGAATTTTAAGCAGTACTCAACTGTATGCTTCTTGAACCTTTTCTTGTGCTATATAATCTTATCTTTGCTCAGCTTATGCCTGGGAAAAATTGTATTTTATTTGTCAGAATAATGCAGTGTTAGGTTTGCCAGCAGAACTGGTAATTCAGTGCAGTTTTGAAAAATTGAACATGGGTTATGGCTTCTGCCCTCCCTCTCAACTGCTCACCTGCATAGACCCACACAGTTGTGGTATAAGCAATTAAGACTGCGGTGTCTTTTGGAATGATTTATCTGAAGGACAACTGGGCATACCCCTATGCCACATTTGACTCCTTTCTGTCTCTAGGCCTTAATGAAAAGGAAAGGATGAAAAGTGACATGGGAAGTACTGGTCCAGCCCTTGCACTCCAAGGGTGTGAAGACTATAGGTCTGCTAGAAATGGATAATGTCTTTTGTCAATTTTAATAGAGAAAAAACCTTCAGACATCCCTCCCATCTGCCTAAAATTATCAGTTAGACTAACTCCTCTTTATGACCAACATGAATAAACAAATGTAAAAATTGCCACTATACCATTGCAGCTCAGAATTAATGCTCCCATAACACTACCATGAAAATCCTTAGCTCTTACATTTGCACTTCCTGCAGTGTAGCCTATTGATCCTATGCATCAGATGTCTGCATGTTAAGCAGACAGCTGAAACTAAGTGCTGCAGTGTACCAAAAGGAACATACATAAACAACTGATCAAGGATCAAAATGCCTATTTAACCAGGAGGAAGACATTTATCACCATACAACTTCTCAGGTACTAACCTCCTTGTTATTATCACCAAGGGAAAGGTCTCCCCAGTTATCAAAGTGCCTCCAAAAGATGATCTTGAGAGGGAAAATTACTGACTCTACTCAATATTAGAAATCACAGCCTTGATAGAAATACATTCTATATTTCTTACATTCCATTTTCTCACACACCACCATTTTCAACAATAGAAAAAATAACACCTTCTCTTTCCTCATAAGCTACAACTACTTTATCACATCCTTCTATTAAAGTTCATAGTTTTGTTCAGAATAATTGTCCTCAGCCTGTGTTTAGATTTAAATTTTTTCTGTTTCTATTTCATACTTAAAGAAGGGCTTATGACCTGTCTGCCCATTTTGCCAGTTTTAAAAGACATTACCTCTCCCTACAAACTTTGACTCATTCACACAGGAAACCATATACCCAAAGAGGCAATATTCCATGAAACTATGATTTGGGGCAAACAACTCTTTTTTCTCTTTTGAACCTTTCCTTTTTTTACATGGACTTGCAACTGCATGGTGCTTGGTGGCTTTTGTTTTTCAAAACAAAAGATTCATAGCCAATGTTACAACCTGACCTGCTTCAGCATATGGCTGCATGCTTTATTCTTAAAAGAATCCCAGACCAACCATTTTTTCACCATTTCAGTGAAAATTTCCATATACGCTAAATTGCAGGCAATGAGCAAGATGCTTTTATTTCAGGCTCTTGGGAGCACAGAGCAAAAAGTATTTCCCAGCTATGTGTTCTGAAGGGCATCAAAACAAGCCATTGTGAAAGAGGATGGACAGATCCTGTCCTGACTGCATGGGAAATTTCTGTAGCTTCAGTGAGCTTGGCGGAGTTAGACCCAGTAGGCCTAACAGTTGAGTTTCATGTGTCAGTGAGATTGTTTTGATCTCCACTACTGTGTTAGAAATGTTGTGCTGATATCAACGGTAATCAACCAGTAGTTTTACAAAAGCAATGTTACAAACCTCAGTAATAAACTGTACACAGTACAATACTATTGTCAACACATTTAATTGCAGTTACATCTCAAAACAGGTCAGAAGCGAATTGACCTAAGGCCACACAAGCAGAAGCCGGAACTTACTTAAAAATATGCACTGTGCTAAAAGAGCATTTTTACAGTTTTAAAGTGTGAGGTTTTCCCAACTTGGTTGTCAGCATTGTTTTCATTACCCCTTCGCTTTCCCTGGTTCCACCTAGATTCCCCCCCTCAGCAAGTACTGCACTCTTGCTTATCCCAACCACCTGTACCAACTTTTGCCTTTCTGACCAAGCTGAAACTCTCACCCCTACAATCCTGAATTCTATTAACCAACTTTTGTTTGTACAGAATTTGAGGCCTGTAGGTCTTTACAATGCTAGGGCAAGGGAATCTCAAAACCCTGTTTTCATTCCTGATCCTTCTGCCTATGCCAGTCTGTAGACAGTGTGAGTCACAGCGGTACTAACATAGAAGACGATGTCTCCTTCGTTCAGAATCACTATTTCAGCTCTTGAGGTCTTTTCTGTAACAGTCTGCAGCAAACACTCACTGTACCAGACCTCAACTGTGGTTAGACATTTCCCTTAACTCTGTGATGTGCCTGGCAATCTCCAATTATTTTCCTCCTTTTTCAAGATAATAACAAATTAAAGTAAATTCTGCTGGAATACCAGACATTTTGAAAACAGAGACTACTCTTCTGGCAAGTTTTGAATTTCTAATGGTGACATTAGATCAATGATGACATCATCCAAATGTTGTGTTATCACAAAGTATTTTTCTGTATGGTCATTCCCAGAACATACATGTAAATCGCGGTATGTAAATCGCTGGATGTAAATCACTGAATGGCAACTGTCACCAAGAAATTGAAAGAAGAGTCTGTTAGCTGCCAGCTTGATACAGCTGTCTCTCTGTGTGGTTATAATGGTATCACAGTGTTTTGGGGTGCTACTGAATCACCCTGTAACAAGAGGTTGTCTACTTCTCTGTGTACAGAGTAATAAAGCAGTGTACAAAAGAAAATATTAGACAGGTATACTCCTTGTGCCAATTCGTCTCACAGCTACACTACAGTAAATCAGAAATAACTCCACAACCTCTGTAGAGCTGTTATAGATTTATGTTTGCAGAACTAAGAGTAGAATCTAGCTCTTTTAGTCTCTTACTATCATTTTATATAGCCAGCTACTGAAATATGGACTTAGAGCAGGAGTTTCCAAAAAAAAAAAAAAAAAACCAAAAAAAATCTATTGTCAAAGCACATTTATTTTTTGCAATAGTTTTGACAGCCAGAGGTAAACCACAATGGAATAGTAAGAATATCCTGGACATTTTTGAACTCTTTGCTGGCTGTGTATGAGATATATGTGCACTTTCTTCATTCATTTAATGTGCAACTTAGGCAGTGGGTGGTCTCCCTGATGATATCTACCCTGACACTGTGCATATTCTGTGTATTTTCAGGGAGTAGCATTGCTTCTTTTCCTCTTTTTTCTCTGAATCACCTACAGGAAGAGTATTAAAAATAAAAATAAAACCAAGTAAGTCCAAAAGTCCCAACAAAAAGCATAGCCCTCTCCAGTTCTTCTCAACTTGGACATGTACTCAGTTGTTCTGGCCTTTCCAGAGAGCCAATGAACTACACAGATTCTCTTCCAAAGAGCAAATAAGCTAGATATGGTCTCATGCACTGGAAATCTATTATTTGAGAAGTCTGGCCTGTGCTCTAATATGACAAATTTCAGAGGAAGGGACAATTTCTAAATGTGGCCTGAAATTAGTATTGATTTTATCTAAATTGAAAAGCAAAAATTTCAAATTAGTTTCAGGACAGCTTATAGTGTGGTTGAAAAAAAAGAAAAAAAACTGTTTTCTGCTTCAAACTCATTGCACTGAAACAGTAACCTGGTAACTCTAGTGCATGCCTTATTACACGATATCGCACTAAGGCAGTAGTCATTCTAATAGCTGTCACTGACATAGATGCACCAGAGTCATTGAGAGTCTTCATTTTGAGAAAAAAAAAAAAAAAGCCGACTATTTTTCCAGCAAGATTTAGCTCCTCTTTTTTTTTTTTTTTCTTTTCTCCCTCAAATAAATGTAGTAGGTGAAGATAACTTAGGTTGTGAACACTGACAGGCAGCAGATAATTTCATGTCTGTGGGTGAGTGCGTGACTATCCAAAACTGAACTTTTGAACTCATAAGGAAGCATGAGCCTGCCACCTGCTAACGGTAACTGATATGAGCTGGCTCTAAATTTTGATAACACCAGGACTAGATAACTGTGGCACATCCTGATTCCTCCAATTAATAAAAAGATGTGAGACAGAACCACCAATTAGGAGTTGGTCGTGCATTTGCTTCTGCAAATTGACTATTTAGATTGGGAAATCTGGGGGCTGGAGAATGCAGAAAGAAGGTGGTAAAGATCCCAACAAGAAAAGATCTTGGAAATGGGAGAAGACTCTGGAGATCAGAACACTGCATGGAGGCAAGTGTAAGGGGGATGATGAAAGGCCTCAGATGCTAGTGGCTGAGCCTGGTACCAGTGAGCAGTAGCATAGCATCACCCGACAGGGCTTTCTGCTTGTCTTTCCCTGGCCAGCAGCCACCTCCCTGTGAGGAGAGACATTGAGACCTGGGTAATGTAGTGCCAGTGAGGAGGAAGAGGAGTGTGTGAGAAAATCAAGCAGGATAAAAGCTTCAATCTAACTGATTCTTAAATAAACCCAAATATCCAGATCCATTGTGGGTTATTGTTTGCTCCATCTCACCTGCGACAATGAAAGACATAATTTGCACAACTGTATAATTAGATCCCCACCAAACTGTATACCTACGTATGCAAAACACAGTAGATATATTCACAGCAGAAGACCATGCTACTTGTGACTCACCAGCACTATAGTCTTCTAAATTTAGTCTTGTGTCCTATTGAGGAGTTACTCTGACAATTTACCATGGTGATGCTACCCTCATGAGCTTATTACCACTATGTTCATATTCTCCCTCTTACTGCTCCTGGAAAAAGTAGGCATAAATACACTGGTGTCTTTCTCTTGTTGTCATCTGGTCTTTCTTCAAATTCTAAGTTCTGAATTGCGCAGAAAGAACTGAGGGGTGGAAACTGAACAAAGATCACTTAATCTTGTTAAACATGGCAGCAAATCACATTTGTGTCAGAGTGGTGCAACAAAAAAGATACATCCCAATACAAACTCCTGTAAATCCACTACCCAATTATTTTCAAACATAGTAAATCAAATTCAATGCTAATATATCTATATATGAAAGAACAGACTGGCTGAGAAAACAAGGAAATTGTACAGAATTATGTGAGTTGTATTTGAACTGAGTTTTGTTTATAATGAAGTTTAACCAAGACAAGTGCAAGGTTCTACACCTGGGTCGGCACAACCCCAGGCACAGCTACAGCTTGGGCAGAGAAGAGATTCAAGGCAGCCCTGCAGAGAAGGATTTTGGGGGTGGTGGCTGATGAGAAGCTGAACATTAGCTGGCTTCAGTGTGCGCTTGCAGCCCAGAAAGCCAACCGTATCCTGGGCTGCATCAAAAGAAGCATGACCAGCAGGTCAAAGGAGGTGATCCTGCCCCTCTACTCTGCTCTTGTGAGACCTCACTTGGAGTATTGTGTCCAGTTCTGGTGTCCTCAACATAAAAAGGACATGGAGCTGTTGGAGCAAGTCCAGAGGAGGGCCACGAGGACGATAAGAGGACTGGAGCACCTCCCGTATGAAGACAGGCTGAGAAAGTTGGGGCTGTTCAGCCTGGAAAAGAGAAGGCTGCGTGGAGACCTCAGAGAAGCCTTCCAGTATCTGAAGGGGGCCTACAAGGATGCTGGGGAGGGACTCTTCATTAGGGACTGTAGTGGTAGGACAAGGGGTAATGGCTTTAAACTTAAACAGGGTAAGTTTAGATTAGATATAAGGAAGAAGTTCTTCACAGTGAGGGTGGTGAGGCACTGGAATGGGTTGCCCAAAGGAAGTTGTGAATGCTCCAACCCTGGTGGTGTTCAAGGCCAGGCTGGACAGAGCCTTGGGCGACATAGTTTAGTGTGTGGTGTCCCTGCTCATGGCAGGGCGGCTGGAACTAGATGATCTTAAGGTCCTTTCCAACCCAAACCATTCTATGATTCTATAATTCTATAATGAACCCACCCCTGTTTGCTTGGGTTTTTAAAGATATTTTTTAAAAGAAAATGAAAACACAAGTTATTAATACATATTTTCATGTAATTAGACTGTGGAAAAGTCAGTAGAAGTGGTAGAAGCTCATTTAAATGCTCAAAGAGGTATTTGAACAAAACTAGGCAAAACACTACAGAAGAGTCTGCATAACGTTAGTCATGTTAGTAAGTAACTGAAAATGTCTGATATCTTTTTTCAGACTTTTATCATAAACACATGGGCTGCAATTAAACAAGAGTCTGCTTTCTCATAAGTGAGGAACAAATACCCACTAATACTGGTAGTGTTTATTGAATTTCCTTCTGCAAGTATGGCATGGTACAGCCAGCACAGGTGATTCTAAAATAAAGCAGTGGCAGGTGATGTCAGAACATCGATCTGATGTCAAATGACAATTTCCTCACCCCATATGCTCTCCGAACAGTTACTACATTTCTCTGAATCAGGTGCTACCACTTCTGTTATCATTTCTCTATCAGCTCCTGGACAGGCAGCTCTGTCAGGATAATTTGTGTGTCCTCAAGAAAAGGACTTGATGTCAGCCAAGGTTTTACCAAGATGTTTTCTGCTCTTTTTGAATCCAGTTTTGCAAATCATTGGCAGTTGCAAAACATTTGCTTGGATAGGAATTGTAAAGCCACTTTCTGTTCCAGCTCTAACACTCTCCTTTTAACTTCTCTTTTTTTGTTTCCCCATACATAAGACTTGCATAATTATTTCAGGATCACTTCCCCTTGGCTCAAGCAACTTGACAGAACTGAGCACTAAAATATTTTCCTTCTGCCCTGTTGCTTGAAAAATTATCTCAAACATCCTTTTTACTTGTAGTGGGTTTTCTTCCTTCTGCCTTCTTAGCTAATGTTACATTAAGCTTATTTCTTTACAAAAGGTACTTAAAACATTCTAGACATTTTGTGAGTTAGCTGAATAAAATAAGTTTGAGGATTTAGACTGCACCAGTGAACTAATCTTTTTTTCTTTTTCTCCACACAAATCAGGGTTTTTTTTCCCATAAGTACTCTCAAAAGCTTATTTAAATATGCCAAAGTACTCACAACTTATCAAATACACAGAATCATAGAATGGTTTGGGTTGGAAGGGACCTTAAAGGTTGTCTAGTTCCTACCCCCTTGCCATGGGCAGGGACACCTCTGTCCAGGTAGCTATGTGGACAGACAAAAATATAAAAGTGCTGTTCACATGTGCAAAGTGTGACATTGTGGATGTGTGACATAGTGTAAGACCCTTTCTTAAAGTAGTTTAACAGTATTTTAGCTGAAAGCAATAGTTTAAAAGAGACTAAAATCCACAGGTGGGCCAGTTCTGTGAAATCCAGGGGATTGGATTTGAACATGTTAAAGTGGTTAGTGCTTTTTTTTTAACCTTACCAGAAAAATCTTCTAATGAAAACCTCTGATAAGCAAGCAATTAAACCAGCTGGGGAGTGATGAAGCAAGACAGGAAATGTGGTGAACGACAGACACATCATGGAATGTATGTAATAGCTGAAAGACTGCAGGCACGCCATGCTAGGGTGGTGGTACAAGAGGGAAGGCATTAACCATGCTAGACAATGTTCGAGGACATTTGTCTATGGAAGTTGGGAAGGGAAGGGAAGGGAAGGGAAGGG
>NW_009945559.1:0-21383 GCF_000696875.1 Nestor notabilis
GGGAGCCCGTGTCCCAGCGGGTGCCTTCTCCTGCTGTTCCCCTCCATGACATGAGGAGTCTGGGGCTTGTCTTGCCGCTGGTCAGCTGCTCCCTCCTCCTGCCATGTGCTGCCCTGTTAACAATTCAGTTCTTCGCTGGTTTAGAGCCTTAATGTGTAGGCTCAATATACACTGCACTGTGTGGGTGTGCCAGGCATCTTAGGCTCTTGTCTTGGGCTGTAGCACTGTGTCTGGAGGGTGGTGGAGAAGCTGGAGCAGAGGCCAGTGCTTTGTGTGGCACGGCTGAGCCGGACACTGGGCACCCTTTGAGGCAGAAGGGACATGGGCTCTGTGCACGTGGAGGGCTCATGGGGTGCCTGCAGCCCGGCTGAGGCGTGACCTGCTAGGGAAGGGTAAGGTTTACCCGCTGGGAAGCGGCTCCAGGCTGATGCCACGCGCTGCAGGACGTGTTTTGTGCTTCCCTGATGCTGCAGCACTTATGCTACATCCTTTTATTGTTTCTCTGTGGCATCCGCGCTGATGGCTTGGTCACATAATCCTGTTACTTGAAAGCACCCTCACGTTCAGCTGCTTTTATTCCCAGGATATCACAGAACCATCTCCTTTGGAACCAGGCAGAGGGAAGCCTTTTAGGTCCTTTGCTGCTCTTTGAGTACAGACAACCCTATTGATTTTGCCTGAAGTGCCCACTGTGCTCTGCCTGGGGAAGGGATGTGTTATCTGTCTGCAGAGACTAGGCGGTGCTCTGGGCTTGCTCCTCACTCCTGCCTGGGAGTGATCCAGCTGGGAGCTCTGGCTGGACCAGAGGAGGCTCCATGCCCGTTGTAATCTGTGTGAAATGCTCTTTTTTTTTTGTCTTAGATGCACATTTGCGACATTATGGTGTCTGTCGGTGTGCTTTCATGCTACAAGTGGTAGTAACATCAGTGTGGCAGCGTATGTAGACAGCTGAAATACATTTCTTTCTAGCTAGGGCTGGATGAGTAGATCACTGTTAAAAGCAGCAGCCACAACTCACTGTAAAGGAAGAGTGTTCACGTGTGTGAGTCGTGCCATAATCTGTGTGTGCATGAGGCAGCTCCTGCTGCAGTGGATTTATGGAATATTAAGTGTTCGTAGTGACATAAGCTATAAACAAAAAGCACTCAAGCTCGTACCACAACCTCACCTGATGGTGGTGTGAAGGGCAGTGGCTGCCCAGGAGAAGCCCAGGATTGGGAACTCGTGTGCTGGGGGAATTGTGCAGCCTCGAGTGAGGTCCAAGCGCTGCAGTTGGATTTCCAGGCTCTCCTCTTGTGCTGTGCCTGGCTGCTGGTGCCCCTGCCATGAGGATGTTGGGCTGCAGCAGGGATTGTTCCCAGTGGATGTTGCCTGTGCTTCAGCCGGGAAGGGTTAAGCTGAAGTTGGTGTTTATGTAACCAAACAGGGAACTCCCAGAGATGAGTCTCTGGCTATCTCATGTGTTGATGCATCAGAAGGGTTTAAAGAAAGCCCAGCTTCTTGCTTGCTCGCACTGTAATTACGTCGCTGGAATCCTGTGCTTCAGAGTTTCCCTGTTGGGGGGGCAGGAGGGAATTTGCTTTCCCGTATGATTGACTTGGCCTTTGGAAGCCTTTTTGACCCTGAGAAGATGGAGAGTGGCCACAGCTAATGTGGGAGGTAAGCAAGGTGTGCTGGGTGCCCTTCTAGCTCTGCAGCCTTGGAAGTGCTGGGTGTACCTTGCTCACGCACTGGGATTGAGGTAATCATCAGGTTGGGCTGAGGAAGGAGGCTCTGTGGTGGGTCACTTGAGCAGGGGCTGCTGGAGGTGCTCGTGTCTCCCAGCTTGTGAAGGACAAGCTTGGCAAATTCCTATTTTATGAGGTGCCTTCTTAGGGCATGGGGTGCCCCAACCCCTTGTGCTGCGCAAGCACCTTGGGATTCTTCCTTCTTCTTTGGTCAGGGAAACTCTTTGTCTTGCTTTGAGTGAACTTCTTGCTTAGGGAAGAAGCCTGAATGAGTCCATGCGTTTCCAAGAAATCTCTGAGTCAGGGCTCCTCTGTTCCTGGAGAAGGCTTCCCTTCCTGGAAGGGCTTGCACAGCGGTACATGGGCTGTGCTGGTGGCTCTGAGTCATCTCGTGGGCTCTTTCTGTGTTACCATTCACTTACAGAACAGTTAAACTTCCAACACTTGGGGTGAAGTTACTGTCCCTGCGCAGTGAATCTCGCCCAGCTGCCCCGTGCCCGGCTGCTGCGGCTCCTCCTTCCACACGCCTGCTTGGCTTGGGATCTGCCCGGCAAATATTCCCTGTAATCCCCCAGCCGGTGACTCCTCCACAGGCCGGGCTGATCCGAACTCCGCCTGTTCTCAGGGAAGCTTTTCCAATGGGAATGGAGCCTCTGATGACTCGGGTCTGAGCTGTCCCTAGCCGGGTTTGCCTGGAGAAGGCGTGTGGCAATGCTCTGGGATTGCTGCTTCTCGCAGCGATACCGACCTGCTTGTTCCCATGCTGGGAGGCTGGACCATGCTCCTGTAATGTCAGTGAACATGTAGGTTTTTAGGTCATGTCCAGCCTATCTTGTGATCAGAAATGTGCAGTGAGCCAGGCTGAAGGTGAACTGTGGTTAATCATCACTGATAAATGCTGCCTCGTGTGGTATTTGGGTTGTAAAAGGTGCAGCCTGATCCTGCTTTTTTAATTGATATTTTTAGCTTTGTTTTTGCAATAGCTGAGGCCTGCACTGGCCAGGAGGAGAGTGGGACAGAAACCTTGGATCAGGTCTCCCACTGCCTCCCTTGCAGAGATCAGCTCGCTTGTAGCAGTGGGGCAGGACACCTTTGGGGTTGCCAGTCATCACAGTAGAAATGTAAATACCAACCAACTTGTTTCACCCTCTTGTGGAGGACGTGGAGGTTGTATCAGCTGCTCCAGTGTCTTAACTAGTTTCTGTGCTGCTGAGTAATGCTGTTAACGCCCCAAAGGTGCTTTCTTTTTCCTGCTCCAGCTATTAGCCGTGGCTGCTGGACTGCAGGACCTGCTTGTTCTTTAATCTGAGATGAAAAGGTCAGTTTCCTCCTCTCTTTGTTATGCTGGGTGCTCAATGTCATGCAGTAATTTGGGAATTAGACCATCTCCTTAAGCTACATAATTAAAAGACATCTTGGTTTCCAAATGATTTGATTAATAATTCTATAGCTAGCACAGTAAGGAGCTTTAGACACTTCTCCAGTGAGATGTTTGATATGTGGTGTGTGGAACATTAATGAATTCTTGTGCTAGGTTTGTAACTTCTTTATCTGTATGAGAGATCATTTCTGTTGCAGATGGTGGCACAGGGAGCAGGGCTCCTGTGGCCAGTGCATGTCCAGGGGCTGGTGGCAGATGGCTTCAGCACACACTGCTCATGGGACAGGACCCGTCTTGCAACAGGTCCTGCTCAGGGCTGATGTTTCTGCTCACAGCTGCAGAAGGGGAACCGCTGTCATTGTTCTTCTTCTAAGACTTGCTTTAAGCCCAGCCTCAAAATACTGTTCTTAGTGGCCATCCTGTGCCTAGTGGTTGGTCACTCATTCTGCAGGAGGCTGACACAGGGAACTCTGTGCCCTTTTAACCAGTTTCCTTGCTCTACTTGGGCTTACACAATGTGCAGAAAAGGGAACAGTCTTCCTGCTTTTTCACAGCAGCTGCCCTGGTTTGCTTCCCTTTGCTCTCTGGGACCTTCTGTCCAGCCATCCTTCATTCCAGTCTCAAGAGGATCCTGAAGTGCTCATGTGGAAACCCTCTGGGTGCTGCTGAGGGCCCCTGAGGTTTCTGTGGGGCTCTGCTGCCCCTCACTGCCTCGTGATGCAGCAGGAGCCATGTAGGGAGCAGGGAGATGGAGTGGACAGTGCTGCGAGTGGCACAGGATTGTCTTTAGGAGCTCAGTACTTGTTTGTGTTGGTGCTTTTCTTGCTCTTACAAGCACTGTGTGAGGGAGCTGTTATGTTTCAGTCAGTGGATGTCCTTTAAGGGACTGGGGCACCTCCACTCACTGTCAGCACTGAGACAGCTCATCCTGAAAGCACCCAATAGCCAGCACAGGGCTGCCTGCAGCAGAGGCTGGGAACATTGTTCATCAAAATACAGCTAGCCTCAGTACTTCCATTCAGGAAGATCATTAGTAGCTGCCCCAGGACCAGGCAATAGCACTGTTTGCTTTGGGGGAGTGCAGTCCCCATGCCCCAAATGGTCCTTGTGTTTTTGACAGTTGATCTAACTGGATACAGGGTGAAGTAGAGCAGCTTGGGTTAACAAAGGGTTAAACGAAGCACTTGGTAGAGATGGTGTAGTTTCAGTTCTGGAGTGTCTGATTGAAATCCTAAATTTCTCCGTTTTCGATGGGACCAGATGGAACTACTAAGCAGCACTGAATTTAAGTTGAATTAGTTTGAGTTATTTTTTTTGAGGCCAAATATAGATTGTAAAGAGGAATTAACTTGCAGTGGGGATTAGATAAGAATAAAATGCAATGTATTCTTCTTTGGCATTTGCAGAAATCCTTCTGTTCGAGTACAAACTTTAAGCATTAGCTCTTACGATGATTAAAAATTGCTTCCAGGGGTGAAGGTTCCGCTGTGGCACTGTTGCGAACCTGGCTGTAGTTAAGCCAGGTGAAAACCAAACAAGCTAGTACCACACTGTGGAGGTGAAACTGGAGAACGTGTCTGTTTCTGATGCTCTCACATCACAAAATGCCTTTGGAGATCACTGACGCTCTATTTGTCTTGCTGTGCAGGGCCATGCGTCTGTGACTCTTCAGGGACTGAACCTCAAGAACCTTTTTACTCTCTCACGTGATATCGGGAGCTTCAGGCCATTTCTAAGCCAAAATTAACACAGATGGCTCAAGCTGAGGAGTTTTGGTGCATCCCACGTTATCGTAATCAAGAATAATCCAGAACCACAGCATCAAGTGTATCTCGTTTCGCATTACAGAGTCCTCGACCTTTCGACCATCCAGCCTTCTCCAAGGTGATGACTCCTGTCTCCTGAGACGTTGGAAAACCTAGTTTGGAAGAAGAGTAAAGATACAGTTGATGCTGAACTACGTGAGTCCTCAGATTATTTTGTTTACGATAACGCCGTTTGCACCAGGGATCCCGCTCCAGCTCGGATTGCACAAGGGTCATTACCTCAGAGTTGCTGTGCAGTGGGGTTTCTCCAGTGGAGATCTTACTCATACATTTCCAGCAGGGATGATGACGATGATGTTGCAAGGAGTGGAGAATTTTATAAGGCCTAATCAAATATTAGGTCAGGGATGCGGAATGAAGAGAACAAGGAGCATGTGGGGCTCAGGACTTTGTTCTGTTCAGCTGGCTGGGCCTGGCAATGCTTCTCAGTGGAAGTTTGTAGTGCAGAGATGCCAAGTGTGCTGCAAGACTTCTCACCTTATCTGTTGCTATCTCTGATCTGGATGACAGGTACTAGATGAATTAATGCGATGAGATCACGCTTGTGTCCACAGAAAGGGTGGGACTGCCAGAGGGTAAACTTCATTCAAAGTATGGTGATTTATCAGTCTCTTACGTGGTGAAACACTGAGACTTATTTAAAACAAATAAGTGCAACCCCAAAATGTTTTCCCTGTCTGCTGTAGTAACCTCTTAGGGAAGGCTACTGAGGCTTGGTTTTGACTTGCTCAGAGTAAGGAAATGGATCTGCACGTAGTTCCTCCTCTCCCCCACACCTCCCAAAAAAATCTCTTTGAACAGTTAGAGCACCAGCATTTAGTGTCTAGAGAGTTGTGAAAGTCTTTGAAACTATCTTCCAAGAGGTAAAGGTGAGGAGGTGTATTGGGAACAAAACTTGAGTTTGAGGATGGAGCTGATCGGTGCTTGCAGCGTGTGAAGGCCAGCCTGGCAGCAAGCATGAGAGGTTTTATCCTGCTAAGCTGAAACAAGACCTTCCCTTGGGGAAAAAGCGTAGTAGTCAAAGGCTTGAATTAATTTCTCTCTTTAGGTATTGGTTCTGCAATACCACCACAAACTCTCTTCAGATTTCTGAGCAGCAGAAAATGCATGTTGGAAACCAGATTTTCTGCAATAAGGAGGAGTTAGTCAAGCTTGTACTTGTTTCCATTGCATTGTAGTGATGTGTGGACCTTGAGTACTTGGATGCAAAGCATGAGATTCACATTTAATGGGTTAAATTGTTCTTTGCATGGAGTTGTAGTGCGAGAGAGCACATGTAGTGGCACCACAGTGTTTCCCTTCATTGGAATAGTCAGTAAAGGCAGGTAATAGTCTGCTAATTCTAAGCAAAGCATTGATTCCTGCACCTCGGGACTGAAGTGATAGTTTTGTATGTTGGATTCCAAATTTCAGCTGTGTTGGATGTAGGCAGATGGAGATGTAATAAAAAGGTTAGAGCCTAAAGCGGGGGGGGGGTAGGGGAACACACACTTATTTTAAGACTAAACGTACATTTGTGGGAAAATCCCTGTTAAATGAACTGAATCTCTCAGTAAGTGGCATGTTTGTCTTCTGTGACCTTGCTGGAAAAGGTGAAAGATGTTCCTCATGGTCAGTTTTGTGTGGTCTTGGCTATTCGAGGGACAGGTTTGAGCCTTCGCTTACTCAGTGAGCTGGTGGTGATGCCTGGTGGGAAGTGTTCCATGCATGAACCCCCAAAAGCCGATAGGCTGAATCAGGAGCAGACATCCATCCAGAAGGATAACTGAGGCGTTTTCCTTCAGAGCTTTTTTGGAATATGTGAATTTGCAAACTTGGGTTTGCTGTAAAACAAGCGTTAATTATTTTGACTTGTTCCCACTATGTGTCTCAAACAACTGTTCTAGGAAACGTCGCTTTGAATAGTGAGGCTGATTCCTACCTTCCAAAAGGCATTAAGCCTCCAGCCCACAACTGGTCTATCAGTAATGAGCCATAGCTTTTTTTGTAGAAACACAAGTGGGCAGAGACACAAGTGCACCAGGAGGTGAAAGCCTTCCCGTGCAAAACAAGGGATAGCGTAAGAAACGAACTCGCTTGCTCATCAGATGTGGTCTTCTTTCTCTTTCAAGAGCCAAGGATGAAGCGACGAGCATCAGACAGAGGAGCTGGGGAAACGTCCACTAAGGCAAAAGCTCTTTGTACAGGGATTTCTGGAAATAATGCCAAGAGAGCGGGCCCGTTCATACTTGGTAAGCAGGGAGGGGAGGGGGTTCTTCAGTGGTCAGGGTAGCTACTGATTGCGAGGCTGATAATAAAGGCACTGTAAAACGAGGCAAAGCAGACGTGGAATTGAACATCTTACCACAGAGTACAGTTCACTTGATGTAGAAGAGCAGCAGTCCTCGGAGCTGCTGCAGCTCTGGTCACACTGAAGAGAGCTGTAATACAAATACCACAGGGCAGCCATGGCTTTTAAACTTTGTCCGAGGGTAAATTCATTGAGGGAACCTTTTGGTTACAGCTCCAGGGAGATGTTTGACCCTGCTTGCCTGGAATATGCTGTCAAATCAGCATGTGGGCATCTTAATAATGCACTAGTGGTCATTATAAGTGGTATGTGCCAAGGCCAGACCACTCTGCTAGCTTTTAAGAGCTGCTAGAATAAGTTGTATAAACTGTCAACACCACAATGGACTTCACAGTGGAAACCAATGGATAATCAATTGGAAGCAGATTGATTTAGGCTGAAGAGTAAAGACTGTGTGGGATAATCTGTGCACCTGAGCCATCCCTGCAGAGGTGGCAGTTGGGTTCAGAGGTGTGGTAACAGCAGTTGCCATGGGTGTTGCTAGTAAATGGGGAAGCCTTATGGTTCAGGCATGCAGAAATCTGAATTTCTGAAAGCAGCTCTGCCCTGTGTGGGCTTTTGTTAAATGTTTTTCCAGTGAGCAGACGAAACCTTGTCCAAGAAGCTTTCAGAGTTCACTACCAGCTTTCTTTTCTTCAGATGGTAATTTGTGGAAATGTGCTTAGTCTCTGAAAAAAAAGGAACTTCACATAACCTAAACTGCGTGACACTTGCCTACTGATGTAACCCTGAATTAGTCATTGCTGCTTAAAGGAAAACAAGTCTGTTTTTGCTTTGTGCTGTTAGGTCCACGTTTAGGTAACTCTCCGGTGCCAAGTATTGTTCAGTGTTTGGCAAGAAAGGATGGGACAGATGACTTCTATCAGCTAAAGGTAAGCAAACTGGGGGGTTTCCAGATCTTTAGGGCTCTTCAGCTTCTTCAGCAGAAGCACTTGCAGCGGGGTGTGGTGTAGGCTGAAGTGGTGCACTGGTCAGAAACGGCTGCAGTTCTGCCAGGCCTAGATCTGGTGTCAAGATGAGGCCTCTGTGGCTGCTGTGCTGCTCTCCTGGAGCCCTCTGATCTGCTCCACTGGCCTGAGATGGGAGTGACCCCAATGGGGATTACAAATCACCTGGGATATTTGCAAAAAGCACCTGAGCTGCTTTTCTGTGTTAACTCACAGAATCATGGAATGGGTTGGGTTGGCTTGGGCTGGCAGGGACCTTAAAGATCATGTAGTGCCAACCCTCCCCAAATCAAGCTCATGCTGTGCATTCTGCACAGATGTTAGTTCAGACATTCTGTGGCAAGTATGCAAACATCAGAGCAATTGCATCAGCTGTTAAACACATGTGAATACCTAAAATGAGAGTGGTTTGGGGGCATTTGGGTTTTTCTGGGAACTGTGAAGTTCTTTTCCCTTTTCCTGAAGATTCTCACTTTAGAAGAAAGGGGTGATAAAGGAATAGAAACCCAGGAGGAACGACAGGGCAAGATGCTGCTGCACACAGAGTATTCTCTCCTTTCCCTGCTCCATAACCAGGAAGGAGTGGTTCATCACCACGGGCTCTTTCAGGTACAGCTGGTCACCATCCAGGTTGGGGGAATGCCAGTGATTGCTTTAGGCTTGAGCTGCTTTTGTTTAATGCACAGTTCGTGCTGACCCCGTTGTTGTGTGTAAAGAATTGCCAGCACACACTGAGGTTCACCACTGCTGCTTCAAACAAGTGGGTGGCAAGGGCTTTCGAGAGTTAAAGGAGATGTAACAGGGTTTGGGATTTGGGGAAACGTGAGGACACTCAAAGATGGGGCAGGTGCTCAGTAGCATCCCCTTCAAACAGGAAAATAGCTGCTTCACTGGCAGATTAATCTGTGCCCATAGAGCCCCCTGTGGAACTGAATTTGTGCTTTCCAGTGTCTGTATTGGTTTATGATGACTTGGAAGAGGGGACAAGCTGCCAAGAAACTGTTTCAGCAAGTTAAACTAGTCAATGTACCCATCAGTGTCTCATGTGAGTGAATTGTGTTGCTGATAGTGCCTTCAGAGCTGTTTGTGGATGTGATGGCCTGCTAGGGATTACTGGTTTGGATGCTGGTATTGCCTTGCTTCCTGGTTAAATTTTATCAACACACTTTTCACTTGAGATCATCTGTACTATGACTTAAATAAGCCAGATGTCCAACTCGGCTGTGTCCTGCTTCATGTTATGGAAGAACTGCTAATTGTGTCTTAAGATTCCTGTTCTCATTACTAACGTGCTGGATCCCTGGTGTTCAGAGTGTGCACCACTGCGCAGTTATTCTTGGGTTTCTCAAAAGCTCTCTGTGTGTGTAGAAACAGTATCAGTGCTGACAGAAGCCAATCAGACTTTCTCTGTCATTTTTAAGCAGAGATCATGTATCTTCTTTTTGAAATCCCAGCTCAGGGCAAAGATCTAGCACCACGATTGCATTTGCTTATTTTGAGATCACCACATAGTTACTGATTCTCTAGTGCTCTGTATGTAAGTCCATAATCCCAGAGAGCTTCCCTGAACTATTGCTCATTTGTTTGCCTCACTTAGGACCGAGCTTGTGAAATTATAGAAGATCTAGAAGCAAACAGAATGGTCAGGAAAATGAAGAAGCGCATTTGTCTGGTGTTGGACTGCCTCTGTGCTCATGATTTCAGTGACAAAACAGCAGATCTGATCAATCTGCAGCATTATGTCATTAAAGAGAAGAGACTCAGCGAGCGGGAGACAGTAGTGATATTTTATGATGTGGTACGAGTGGTAGAAGCATTACATAAGGTAAAGTCTTTGTTACCCCTTGGGCTCTCCCACATTAGTTTGATAGATGTTGTGAAACTTCCTTGTGCGGGCAGTGGTGAGGTTACAGGGGATGGATGTTTCAGCTGTTTCCCTCTAAGTGTGTTCTGTGTAAAGACCTCATGCCCCAAGCGATAAGAGTGTTCCCTTCCCCTCTCTTCAAGTTTCTGGATGATAATACAGCATTTGTTGACTGTGGAGAGGGGCCAGCTGGACTAAATGCAGATCGGGTGAACTACAGTGTTATTAACCTCAGAAAGGGGTGGTCACAGAAGAGAGCAGAGGCTAATCAAATGCAGGAAACACTTCAAGCTATTTCCTTTTGAAGCAAAATAAATCACAATGTAAGAATTGATTTCTGAGACCAGAACCTCAAGCTCCGAGTTGGAGATCAATGAACTAGAAACTACTGTAATAAAAATAGGCTCTGCTGATGTTTGACTTCTTACCCTCTGAGAAGGGACACCCATCCTTCCTTGGCAGAGCAGTGAAGCACGTCTTCTGAGGGAATGCTCTTCGTATTGGTCTTACTGAGCCTGGACACTTCAGTTTCAGGTCTCTTAGTTGCAGTCAAGTCTGTCCTTGTGTTCAAAGTAGCAAATTTGCTTGTTCTGGTCTAAGCAGAACCAAAAATGAAGTGCCCAAAGCACTTGGGATGCAACTTGACCTGGAACCTTGATCAGGGTTATTTCTGAGAATGAAGATGACATGATTTCAAAAGATACTTAGTGCTTTTGTCAAGTATTGAATTTATACTTCTCTAACAAATAGGGGTTTGTTCATGTTATGCTATTATATATTTTACAGAAAAATATTGTGCACAGAGACTTGAAACTAGGAAACATGGTGCTAAACAAAAGGTAAGTCTGCAGAGGTGGCAGTTGTCCTATGCTATTTCTATTTCTTACAAACACAAAGGCAGCACTTGAGTGCTCTCCTGTCAGAAAGGCGAGGGAAAGGGAAGCAGGCTGAAATCCAGTTCAATGTTACAGCAGTTAATCTCCAAAAACAAATTGAGCCCAACCAAGATAGTTCACTCTTCCACCAAGCTTAGTGACCCCATGTCAGCATTTCTTTTAGCATTCTAGCTTCTGAAAACTAAACTTTACTCAGAAATCTGCAAGACAAATTTTATGCATATTAAAACAAATCAGAATGTGGCAAGTGGTTCTGTTCCCAGCATTCACTTTCCATCGTGCTAGAGGAATTCCCACCACTGCAGTCTGTAATATAATCACAGCAGTGTTCAGTCTTTGACTGTTGCACTGCTGTGTTTTTGCTAGCAGTAAAATATTTACTTATCTAAACAAAAGTTCTTCTGTTTAGCCTGTATTTGTGCTTGAAACAGCTTCCTTGTTCCCAGCAGTGGGTTTGATGCAAGCCCCAGTTTCTAAAGCACTGGTGTCTGGGATGCTGTGCAGGCACAAGAAGGACCAGCCCAGTGGGGCAGGAGTTTAACACAAGTGAGAGGTGTGGAGGTAGCAGATGCTTTGCTTTGGTGGCTCCTTGGAGTTTTTTACTTGTCTTGGGTTATGCAGTGATTTAGTTGGCAAGTCCCATTTCAGATACTCCGCTGTGTCCTTCAGTATTACATTACTGCCTAAATATTTTGCACTAACTTTAAGAATGAGTGGAATTCGTTGTCTTTTTACACTGTCTGGGTTTGTGGAACAAATAAAAAGCTGGAAGGCTGTAGGTCTGCAGGCTTCCAGAGTCTGTACAAAGTATGCAGGTTCACTGTGGTCACAGCTTGCTTTTTTTCTTCTTCCTACTACTGTTTGAAAGCAGTTTTTATCTACTGAGGGTGAACTTCTTCGTTCCTCCCCGCCCCCAGAGCATCTAATGCTTTTCAGGGCCACCTGTGGATTGTTTTCTTTCTGTAGAGCTGCTTTAAGATACATTTCTCATCTGCTTCTTGCTGCTTTGATTCTCCTTGCTAGGCAGAGGCAGACAAAAGAGGCTTCACTTCTTTTCTGAGCAGAGGGTGCAGTGGAGCATCCATCCCACTGAGAGCTGCACACAGGGCCCTCACTACCAGGAAGGGGGAGGGATTCAAAGCTTTGTGAACACACTTGCCAAAGTCATTCTCTTACTGCATACTGTATTTTGGCTTTTTACTTGCAAGACCATCAGCTTTGGTGAGGAAAACTGTAGCCTCTACAGCAGTGAGTCATATGAAAGGGTGGGTGAGGCGTAAGAATAGATCACCATGGAGAGGACCAGCCGTTTGGGCTGATCAGAAGTGTTTGTTCTGTTCCAGCCGTGCTCACAACACAGGCAGGTCTTTCCTCTTGGCGGGGGAGGAAGGTGGCTACAGATCAGTGCAAGGTCCAAACCAGGCCAGTTATACCCTGGGCTAGTGAAGGTCCCTGAGACATTGTCCCCCGCAAGGTGGGGATGTTAAAGCCTCCCAGGTTTTTCCATTAACCAGTTGGATGATTACAGATTAGCTCAAATTTCAGTGACTAAATAACAACCAAGCAACCCTGAACATTTTGGTGTCCTTTAGAACACTTAGTCCTTTAAATCCTGCAGATTGTTATTCAGCCAGGGAAGTCTCTTGACAGTTGAAACTAACACTTCTTAAACACAAGTCTGCCTTAATAATGAGCTCTCCACCGCCAGCCCACACTTGGGTTTATTTCACTTGTCTGTTAGACTTGCTGGAAATACTTCTTGGTTATTGTGACTGGACTTAATTCATTCTCTCAGGCTCTAGTTGTGTTATTCAACTTCTGAAGAATATAGAAATCTTCTAGACAGGGTTTTTCTACTCAGCCCTTTAAGTTGTATGTTAAAATGCAAATTATCTGAGTGGCAAGGAAGATGTAATGTAATAGCAGTTTTGTAATGAGCTCACTTTGATTAATTGGTGCTGGCAGTACCTTAGGGAAGCATCTTACTAGAGACCTTGTGTGTACCTGCAGTTCTCACCTTTTCTGTAGGAGGTTTTTTGGATGTTGATGAAACTTTCTCTGTTCTGCATACTTGGGTGTGAAGAACAGTCCTGCAGATCAGGTAAAACAGCCACCACAGTCCTGCTGTGGGACTGTTGGGTAACACAAGTGGTTGTACTATATCTGATCAAAGGTCCTGTAGCTCATCTGCTGGTGACACATAAGCAAACAGTGTGCGGAGGCCAGGCTTGGGGTAGGTCCTTCCTTAGGGGATTTTCCCTCAGCTTCCAGAAGATGATGTGTGGAGAAGATGCTTTTGGAGATGGTCAGTAAGCACAGGAGAGAAACAGCAGTTAAAATTAAGTTCTACTTCAACACTTCTGCCCTGCAATAGTCAGCAAGCACACAAGTGCACATCCTGGTGCTGGGGATGCCTGCAGGGTGCTGTGCTGCTGGCTAGGATGCTCCTGGGACCACTCAGGTTGGATGTAGACATGGTCCATAGCTGTAAAAGAGATTTGCTTACTCCCCCTGTAAGAGTCTTGCAAGCCGTGCTGACCAGCGTGGAATCCCTGCCCTTTGGGATGGAGTTGATCTTGCAGCTCCCCTTGCCTTTTCCCAGGGCTTCAAGCTTCCCCAAAAGCCCCACAGACACACACCTCTGTGCAGTTTGACTTGTGCAGGATGCTCCTTGTTCACTGTGGTCTTCTGACTCTCCCCAGGACTCATCGGATAACCATAACCAACTTCTGTCTCGGGAAGCACCTGGTGAGTGAGGATGACCTGCTGAAGGACCAGCGAGGGAGCCCTGCCTACATCAGCCCAGATGTGCTCAGTGGTAGGCAATGCCCTTCAGCCCTCAGCCCCACGCTTCTTTCACTTACCTGTGGCTCTTGACAATAAAAGAAACCCTAGTTCTGTTCCCATACATAACCTGCCACCTGCGAGAGCTTCTTAACTGGGGTCCAGTTATGAGACTTGCTCTGTTTTTCCAACTGGAGGGAAGGAGCAAGTGTAACCTTTTTCTTGAGGCTAGTCTGAACTTCAAAGCTAATTAGAAGCTCCCTGTCTGTTCCTAAGCCTGACTGCAGACAAGATGTTCTGTTTCCTACGTCTCAATCTTGTTCCTGAGGCTTTGCTTAAGCTGCAGGTAAATCCCTGGGCCTAAGAGGCAATCAGTCCAAATCCCACCACAATGTGAGCTTATTCCAGGCCTTACACTAAGAGGAGCAGTTGCTGCAGCTGCTGCTTGTTTCCAGAGGGAACTATTGACCCTTTGGGCCAACTGAAAGGAGATACTCATAAATAAAGGGATGATGACACCAGGCCAGCCCAGTTGTTTAGGCTGTATCTTGTCTCCAGCAGTCTGGGCTATGTCTTGTCTCCAGCAGAAGCCTTAAGCAGGAGTCTGGCAAAGAAGTTTTCCCTAATGTTCTCCCACCTTTTAACTGTTTCCAGTGCAGGGGACTTTCAGAAACAGATGTGGTTCCTTGTCTATTCAGTTGCTTCAGGAGATTTCTTTTCCATGAGCTCTAAGGTCTGCTACTGTAATAGCTTTTGTGCTGGTGGTAGCCGAGTGGTTGTCCTGTTTGTCAGTGTAGTGACTGAGGCATTATTTTGGGGGGAAGTTTCTTCTCATCCAGGTGAGTGTTGAAGGGTATATTTACAGCTGGGACTGTTCCTATAAGGCATCTCTGTAGGCTCCAGTTATGGTGCATTAGCTCATACTGTTCAGATAAAATTCCCTTTGGATGAAGCTGGACTACACGCTGCAGTCCAAGATCATCCCTAATGCATTCCACCAAGGGTTATCCATCCACAGGGCCAAGCTAGTGTTTGGATGATGTCTAAAACTCTTTGACAGTAGCTTATGAGCACGAGCTGTTCTCTGGACAAGCTGTGCATTGGGCAGCACCCACTGGTGTGCACACAGTGTGAAAGCCAGAATCCTTGCCAGTCTATTGCATTTATCTACACAAGGATGACATCTGGAATACTGAAACCACTCTGCTGAAGACTCGAGTTACTCATTTATGGTATCTCAAGCTCTTGTATTTCAGAAATGCCCTCAGAGGGAGCTAGTCCTGAAATCTCCACACCCAGTGGACCCCCCCTCTAACTCTGTTGTCAGGTTTACAGGAGGCAGCAACAAACATTGCTGAGCTCTTCCGTTGTGATCTGCCAGGCAGGTCTGAGGCTGCTTCCCTCCTGGGCAGGACTGAGCCAGGAAGGGAGCAGAGGCAGGCGGGGAGGGGGAACGTGTGTGCTTTTTGCAGGCCTTTCCTGTTCTGCAGGATATCCTGAGGCCCCTGTAACCAGATGGATGATACGAGCCAACTGCTCTGCAGGAGCTTGGAGCACTTGCAGCTCATGTGGCTGGTGTCTGGTAAAGGCTGCATGGAGCTGCTCCTTCCTGCTCATCCAGGGTACTGTTCTGTCCTGGACTTCATCCCTTCCAGCCTCCCTGCCAGCACAGCTCTCCTGCAGGCACCCACTTTGTTCTCACGGCTGTCTTGTTGATGGATTGAGTGGCCTGTCTCTAGGCCATGAAGCACAAGGAACTGAACAGGCTCTTTGCTGCCTTTCCTGACAGTTGAGGCTGTTCAAGACCCTGCACGGTCCAGCCTTGGTTACAGGACTGCGTCCTGCTCCAGCACCACCTGGCCTGACACCTTCCTTGCAGGGCATCTGTGCAGCCAGATCCTCTGCTCTTGGAAACGCTGTTCCAAAATGGCTCATTCTGCACTTCTCCTCCAAGCACTGAGGGAAAAGTTAACTTGAGGACATTCCAGGCTTCATCACCACCTTCAGACTCTGAGCATCCCTCTGTTTCTATTGCAAATGCTTCTGTGCAAGAGGAAGCTAAAACGCCTGGAGAATTAATCATTGTTTGAAGTCTCCAAGAGAATCTGTCTTCTGCTGAGAGATGGCTTGTGTTCTGTGGCTGCTGAAATGTTAGAGCAGGAAAAGCTGGAGGAGGAGGGAGAGGTGCCTTTTTTTGAGCATATAAAGCAAAGAATAATTAGTACAAATAACAAATGCTGCAGCAGTGACTCACTGTGTGAGTCAGAGGAAGTCATTCCCTCAGTCCTGTGCTGTGGCACAGCACTGGAGCTTAATTTGTGACCCTCGTGCATGCTGCCATTCGCTGACTTGCTGTGAGATTGAAGGGGCTTTAAACCAGTGTTTCCATTGAGTGAGCCCCAGGGGGTGCTGGGGCTGCAGCAGCTTTTGGGAATGCCTCTGGAGGAGGCAGCTTCCTGCACTCTCCATGGCTCCACAGCAGGCTCCAGTGGCCACGTGCTGGATCCATCCCAGAGGCAGAGTCCCACCTCGATGGGCTCAGAGGGTCTTAGTCACTTCACACCAGTCTCCCGTGCAGTGAGGCTGGCACTAATCTTGGACCACTCTTCACCAGAAGACCACTTATCCTTGGGCTTTCTTTCCTGCCTCCCCTTGCCTCGTGCTTGCTGGCTCTTAAATTCCCTTCTCTTTGGACCCACACTTGCAGCAGGATGCATCTGTGGAGCCTCAGGGGCTCCTGGCAGTGACAGTCTGCAGGGATGGTGAAGGGGAGTGAAGTGGAAATTCCTCTGCGTACTGTGCTTGGTCTGATCACTTGATGCTCTTGGAGTCAGCAGGGATAGCCCTGCCCTGTAAAAGACCTGTGTGGAGATGAACAACTTGCTAATTCCCAAAGGGTGCACCTTTGGAAGAGCTTCTTAGTGTGTTGCAATGAGAATTCTTGAGTGTTTTGATGAATGCTTAGAAAAAAGGATCACGAGAGGTTTCTTGAGAGCCTTGACTGGTGGTGGAGGGCCGCGAGGTGAGCAGGGTTGTAAAGCCTGTTGCTCTGTGTCTCCTTGCTCCCTGCAGGACGGCCGTACCGTGGAAAACCCAGTGACATGTGGGCTTTGGGTGTGGTGCTCTTCACCATGCTCTATGGCCAGTTCCCCTTCTACGACAGCATACCTCAGGAGCTCTTCCGCAAAATCAAGGCTGCCGAGTACAACATCCCTGAGTGAGTAGAGCCTGGCCTGGGGAGGCCCTTCTCCTGGTGCCCGTGTGGGAGGTGCTCTGGGCCTGCTGGGACAGCCAGAGCTGGAGGGGGGGTGGTTCACTCAGTGGGTCACAGCAGTGGCGAGAACTGCGTGAAGTAGACACCAAGGAGCCTGGGATACGTTGTGTGATGGTGCAGGGAGAGGGAATCAACCTCCTGCTTAGTTCTGGGGTCTGTTGGTCAGAGTGATGGAGGCTCTTCCACCTGCGCTCTCAGCATGTCCATGCTGCTGCTGCTGCCTCTGCCACTTTGAGCACTCGGGCTCACCACGTGTTCTGTGCCACAGGGATGGACGGGTCTCGGAGAACACTGTGTGCTTGATCCGAAAACTGCTGGTCTTGGATCCACAGCAACGTCTGACAGCTTCTGAAGTGCTGGATTCCCTCAGCTCCATCATAGCATCGTGGTATGTGCAAGAGGAGAGAGGCAGGAATCTGGTGTCTCTGGCCACAGGCTGTGTTATTCCAGCTGTGGCCAGCAGACTGCTGCCAAGCAGGGCACCAGAGGAGAGTCTGTGAGAACTGCAAAAGAAGTCTTTAGATCTTGTTTCTCTACCACTGATGTCTGGGGTGGCCTGTGCAAATGCTTGCCATTGTGGCCAAGGCTGGAGTCTGGAAAGCAGTAACACTACAGAACAGTACTGGGGTACAGGAGGGCCTTTGCTGCTGGGCCCCCCTTGTGCTCCCCAGATTTGATTTTTAGAGGAAGTGTAATGGTCAGGAATAACTTCCATGTAGAAACATACAGCCAAATGCACACACCTCCTGCAGGCTTGTAATTACTCCTGTGTTCTCTGCTAAGTAAAAGCAGGCATGAGGTATCTAGAGGGGAAGAGCAGGAGATGCCATTACAGGTGGGAACACACTACACATGCAGGGTGGGGGATGCTTTTGAGGGTAAATCTGACTCCAGGACTTGCATGGACCAACTGGGATGACATTCCAGTAGCACACTCCAGCATAAATCAATCCTGGTGGTGTTTGCTTGGTGCAGCTCTCTCTCGCCAGCCCTGTGACCTTCTGTCTGTGCTGCACAGCATGCCCAGGCAAAGTTCTTGTGCTGCCTGTTGAGTCAGCAAGTGAAGTCTGTGATTTTTGGAGCTGTGGCTGTTTTCTCTCCTACCTGTGCAAGAGTTAGAGTTCCACATCCTGTTTCAAATAGTAAAAGAGTGGGGGAGGCAGCTCTAGGGATTATAATATGATTTTATACCAGGGAAATTGAAGTTTGGATAGCACCCTTTAGGAGCAGTAGCTGGGGTGGCAGCCAGGCAGGGCTGTGCCACACTCTGGTGCCCAGCCAGGAGGGATTGCCCTGGCTGGGGTGCTGGGTTCCATACTCCAAATCCCTGATGCTGTGCTCTCCCCCCAGGCAGTCAATGTCCTCGCTGAGTGGCCCTTTGCAAGTGGTGCCAGACATCGACGACCAAGTGGCTAACCCAGAAAACCCTCAAGAGGTAGGTTTTCCTCCTTCCCTTTCCATGGAACTGCTTTTCCGTGCCACTGTGCCAAGTCTGTCTGTAATGGAAAGAGGTGGCAGCACCGGGTGGCCGCCGGGCTGTGGTGAGGGTGGTGGGGACCTGGCTGTGGCTGCTGCTCTGTGAAGCAGCCGAGTCCATCACCACCTTGTGCAGTGGAAGGACAGGCTTGTGCTGCTGGGACCAGGAATCACATCCATGCTGCCTGGCGGTGAGCTCGCTGGCACCAGAGCTGGTTGAGGGGCAGTTTGCTCCTCTCCAAGCAGCACTCGCTCCCTCACACACAGCTGAGAGCTCACACGTGCTGGGAGAGCTGGGAAGAGGCAGCAGGGTTGGCTCAGGGTCCCTGGTGAGTTCTGAGATGGGAGCAAGAAAACATCCTGTGCTCTTGCCAGCATATTTTCAGTTGGAAGTGACAGCTGGTGACCTCACTGCCTGGGGACAGCCTCGTAGGAGCTTTTGCCTGTGGTGCTGCAGTGTTGCCATCAGAAATCCCTCCACTGGGCTCGTGATGTGATGGGCTCGCTGGGGATGTGAGCACTGGGGTCAGGCAGCTGCAGCCTCTGAATATCTGGCGGGGTCAGGATGAGCTGTGTCAGGAGCCACTGAGGTTTCCAGACCTCTGTTCCTGGTGGCACTAAAGACTGTGTGTGAGGCAGCAGGTCCAGTTCTTGCATCAAGACTCCAGTTATCCTGTGGTAGCTCAGGACCATCGGAGGGCGGTTGTGGGCCTGTCGCGGTGGCTCTGACGGTGGCTCTCTGGCAGGTGAAGGTGACGGAGGAGTGTTCGCAGTACGAGTTCGAGAACTACATGAGGCAGCAGCTGCTCTTGGCTGAGGAGAAGAACACGTTGCATGAAGCCAAGAGCTTCCTACAGAAGCGGCAGTTCGGGAACATCCCCCCAGTGCGACGCCTGGGCCACGATGCTCAGCCCATGAACCCTTTGGACGCCGCGATCCTGGCCCAGAGGTACCTTCGGAAGTAGCTTCCTGCACGTCCGAGAGCACAAGCACCATCCTGCAGTCTGCCTTTCACGTCGCCTACTACAGCTCAACAGCAATACCCGTGTCCCGTGATGGAGAATAATGTAGCAATTCTTCTGAGCTCTGTTCAGGGACACGCACTCACACTCACTCTGGAGGGAGAAGACTTTTGGGAAAAGCTAGTTTTGGAAGCAGCAACCTCTTGGCATCTTCTGGAATCTGTTTTTTAAATCGAAGCCTAGATGACTAATCTGCTTTTAATCATGACTGTAATCTACCTCTCTTGTCTTTTTAACCATGCTGTTCTCTGGATCGAGCAAAGCCTGTGGGAAAGGAGAAGACTTCAGAGGGTGAAGCTGGTTTGCTGGCACAAGTCGTGGCTGCGCAGCACGGAGAGTCGGCTCGTTGCGTTCGCTCCATATGGTTTGAATAAGCTTAGATTTACCGGGGTTTCTCAAAAGGAAGAATTCCTTGAAACCTCCCACTCCCCTTCATCTGCATCAACTCTTTCTCCTGTCCCCAGCGTGCCACCTGGTTGGGCTGTGTTGTCTGACCCTCGGTGGCTGCAGCACGCCAAGGCCTTCGCGTTCCCTGGTGTCACCGGGGCTGCCTCGGGCACGAGGCAAAGAGCTGCGAAAATGGGCTCTTGTCCTCAGTTCAAAGGTTTTCCAGGACTTGGCCTGCCCAGGCCTCTGACCTCTTTCCCACCTTTCACTGATTCTTTAGTTTCATAAGGATTATATGATTTAATCTTATTTTTCAGTAGCTTACCTAAGGTGCAGTTAAAATTGCATTAATTCTGATTTAGCGTTTTCACACTTCAGTTGTGGTACAGATATAATATATGAGTTATAATGTGAAAAAGCTTCCCAAAATAATCTGCCTAGAATTAGGAAGGGGCTGGCTGAAGTCTCTGCTGTATTTGTTCCCCAGCTTATCTTGCCATCCCAGCCTCACCACGCAAACCCCATGGCGCTGAGGCGGGAGAAGGATGTCCCGGATTGTCACCGAATGCCACTGTTGGAGCGTTTGCCTGTGCTGAGAACAGGAACGATTGTTTCTGAGCCTCATTTTGTGAACTGGATGCCTGTCTTGCCAGACAAACTGTTCTCACACAGAGGTCCTCACAGTGCCCCAGCCAGGGCTCCTTGCTCAAGGCAGCACTTCCCTGGCTGCCTCCATCCCCTGCTCCTGCCTGCTCCCAGCTCCAGCATCGCCCTCAGCACAAGGAACTGTGTGAGCAGGGATGGGAAAAGCTGCTGTGGGGCTGACCCTGCTCTTTGGGGCCAAGCTCTACCAGGGCGGGCAGGGAGCGAGTAGCAGATCCATTTGTAGCGTGTTGTTGCCTTCTCTTGCCCCGGGCTGGGGCTGGGGCCTGTCTCTAGCCTGGGCCAAGCTCCAGGTGTCCTTGTGGGGATATAGGGGTTGACCTGAACCTCCTTGGCAGCATCGGGCATTACATCCTGCCTGCGCCCTGGCCGGAGCCACGCGGCAGCGGGCGGGCAGGGACTTGTGAACACTAATACAGACTAGAACAGTGGCACCAACCCCAGCCAGCCGTAATTCTTAGCCTTATTTATTTTAATGGTGGGTCTGTCCCAGCACGTCCCAATGGGTGCCCATCGCCCCCCCTGTGCCACCAGCAGCAGCGCAGGGACCTCCCCCCTTGGGGCCCTGCTCTTTCCATCTGGTTTCTCCTGTCTTGCTCCCACCTCTCTTGTTACTTCTTTCCCCAAAGTTAAAGCAATACTCGGGGGGGCTCTGCAAGGCTGAATCGTACCCAGTGTTCCTGCGCACCGCTCGGCGCCGGTAGCTCACACGTGTATTGAACTGGAAGAGGGGAGGCAGGAGGGGCTGGGGCGGGTGGAGGGGCCGCTGCGGGAAGGAGCCTGTTG
>NW_009945560.1:0-267 GCF_000696875.1 Nestor notabilis
AGAGTGATTGGGGGGGTTGTCTATAAAGGGTTAGAGAAGGCACAGAAGACTCGTGTTTCACCATGATGACAAAAAGTAGAACCAGAACAGGATTGCCTCCTTGGTTTGATGGCATGGATGCTAAAACTGATGATTTACCTGTTATAAAACTAGTCTGATGCTGTGCCTCATGCTCCTTTGGCAGGGATCTATATACTTCTAGACAGACAACCCACGTGTCTCCTTTGTGGGAGGGTCAGCAGCCTCTCTGCTTTTTATGAGCCAGGC
>NW_009945560.1:372-630 GCF_000696875.1 Nestor notabilis
CAAGCATATGTACATGTTAAAGTACATTTGTATATATTATAAGTACACAAATATACCGTACACTTCTTAAATGCAAACAGAATAGTATGGAGATTGAACCTATAGATCCCTCTCCAGTGCAGATGGAGAGGGAGATGTCCTTCTCTTTCAGAGTAGTTCATGTGCACTTGTAAATGCATATATGCACATATATATATAGGAATGCATATATATATACACACACACACGTGTATATATATATATACACACACACACACA
>NW_009945561.1:0-4534 GCF_000696875.1 Nestor notabilis
TATTTGCCAACATTTAAAGTGAGAAAGTATACTTTCCTCAATTCTTCCTCAAAACAAAGAACTGTGGATTTAATAAAAACAATACCTAAACAACCCCTCTCCTCCTCAAATCCCCAAAAATGGTACTTATGGCCCAAGCCTTAAAGTTTAGTGATGCTTTTGAAAAACACATTTCACATCCTCCTCTTTTCAAATGGTTACTACAAACAGAATGGAGAGTAAGCAAGAAGGAAAAAAAAAAAAGAAAAAAAAAGTATGTTTAAATATTACCTAGTATATAACAGACTGTATTTGTGTCAGTGAAGAATCTCCAAGAAAATAAAGTGTAAAAGTCATACAAATGTAGCTCTGTTGACAAGTATAGCTATATTTCCTTGTAATTATTAAGATAATTTGAAAGGATGTGAACACAAACAGGCTACATGAATGCAGTATATTAAAATTCCCCCCATAGCACATTACAATCAATAAAAAGAAAATAAAATCTGAATAATACTAGAGGTAGCAGCTGTTTGTTTTTTCCATTATTCTGAGTATTTCTGGAGTCCAACCCTTCGAACATTGCTCCCCTGATAAAAGGCTTGTGTGCGATCAGCCGACATACAGCAGAGTGGTAAGCTAGATGTCTGCGAGAGTGTTTGAAGTATCTTTCCTACTACAATGGGAGTAGTACTTGTAAAGAAGTGCGTTGACGACCTGCATTAAATCACAGCTCAAAAAGCTATGGCTGTTTGCTGTTTTACAAGCCACTTAAAAAAAAAATAAATCCACAAGGTGTTTAAGTAAGCTATGCCATTCCACAACATATAAATAGCATAAGTTTCAGGAGTTCCGTATAACCTCTAAAATATATGCTAGCTGAATATTATTGGAGTAACAATAATATTAATCATAGTAATGCCTTAGTCCTGATATCACAAGAACACGTTTCCTTCATATGGGATGATTCTTGGAGAATGTTGGTGGGATCTCTTCTATGTCTGGTAGAAGTGATGGTAGTGGTGGTGGTGCTCATGATGGTGGTGGTGTTCATGTCTTTGTATCATCTGTCCAACTTGGCCTTCATATAAAATGACTGTGGGCAGGTCTCTCACATGTTCCTTTTCCACAACTGTCCCTGGAGAATGGAAGGTTTTGCACATTTGGTGATTCTCCTTTGCCCTCTGCTTATGCTTCTTGTGAACCTGTTGAGATTGCAAGGGGAGGTAAGGAAGATTCTGGCCCACCCTTGCACTAGGGGAAGCCATTGGCATGGGCACCCCTTGAAAAGGTTTATTTCTAACTGCTCTTCCAGGATGCACAGGGGCAATATTTTTGCCCTGGGCCTTCGGAGACCTCACAAAGTGCTTGTTGGAGTCCTGGTTCCGCAGCCTCTGTTGGATTTCTGCAATCTTGGCATATGAACTTTCAGCCAGATTGATGTGGCTTGGATCCACCATTTGAGATTTCCTATGGTGTGCATGGAAGGTTTCAGGTTCATGAGAACGGGATCTAGTCTGATTCACAACTCTGCATGGTGGGTTATGTTTTTGAGCTGTTGGAGGAGATCCTAGGAAATAACAAGCTGAGTTAGTCATCCAGTATTTCAAAGTTTTAATTAGTAGCATGCAGTTGGCAGGGATAACGTTATTGGCAGAGTGAATTTTTCCTAAGGAAGTGAATGCAATTATAGCTGTCTAGTTTAATCACACTTAATAATTCTGGCTACTAAATAATACACAGACAAGTACATATCTATATAGGAGTGAATGTGTGTGTGCATGTATAAAAGTCTTTATATTATCTTCTCTTGGTCGTCATCTATCTGAAATTCACCAAAATAACTGTGAGTGGAATAGTAAAATCTTGGCAGAGGACAGGGAAAGGGAGGAAATTCAAATCTCTTTAATGTGGGGACAAAAGCCAAAATTCCAGGTATGAACCCACATTCTCCTATTTTGGGATCAGTACTGAGTAAAAAATACATGCTGGTATCATCTTGGGAATGAACTCTAGCATCCAAAAATCAGTCCTCACCTCACCCATAGACTAAACTCAGTAATTTAGATGTAAAGATTGTTCTCCTAGGCTCACCTCCAAGTCTAGCTACAAAAACAAGCACTTCAAAGCAGGCTTGCAGCACATTAGCCACTCCATTGTGATACCACCTTCACCAGTAATTATCTTCCAGTATTCACACAGTGCAATTCCTTCCAGTAAGTCACTACAGACAAATCATACAGGTCCACAGTTCACTTTGCCTGATGTGGAACAAGCAACTGAAGGAAACATGAAAAGGTTGTAACATAAATTACCAAATTACCTGGCCCAAACTTTGATGTGTAGTTTTCTATTCCTGCAAGATCCAAATAGTGGTTTCTCCTTTCAATGTTCTCATCAACACAATGACGATAGCACCCACTTTGCTCTGGATTGTTCTCACTCTGGTGATATCTGTCAGCAGAAACTTCTTTAAAGTTGTTATCACCATCTGCAAACCAACAACTGATGGCGCCTTTGAAGTGACAGGAGTTGCTCACAAAGAAACAACAAACACTTGAAATCCTGGATGACCAGATTTGCTAAGTTGATAGGCCTGAACTGACTGTTCTTTCCCCTCATATAAATCAACCCCGATGTTGCAAAGCAAAGGAGGCTTTCAAATTGCATCATGCATGTAAAACCAAATAAAAATGCTCCTAGGGTTTATTACATTCTGACTTAGAGCCAAACCATTCAATCCAATCTGGACATGCCAAAGAAAACCTGCTATTTGATTCATGACTGCTGTGAGGAAGCACAGGGGCAAATCTTGTGTGAGGCTTATCGTGTATATCTGCTGCAAAAAAACAGGCAACAGCACAGGTGTAGTAATTAGAGAGAGCCTGAGAAGAGAAAGTGTTGGTAGGGCACCCAGAGATAACTGCGACTTTCCAGAATACAATTAATATGGTCAGATAATAAACTGGCTTCAGAATCTTGACTCCTTTTCCTGCTCAGCTTTGCAATTTTATTTATAGCAGAACTATTTCCTGAGAATGAATATCTGAAATACCATTCATTTATGAGGCAGAAAAAGATCAGGCAGAGGTTTACAGTATTGTAGCCCATGATGCTGAATAATTTAATTCAGCACTTTAAATGGATGTCTGCAGATATGAACAATATTTTCAATATAACAAGCAGCATAAGCAGAACACTCTTAATTAAGTTGCTGCCTGGCATTCAGATAGTTCAGTTTCCAAGGCCACAAGATAGGCTTTGCGCTTTTCTTTGCACTGATGTCAAACTTAGACCAGAATCTGGCCTTGTATCCTACGCTAGTTGCTAAATCTGGGATCTCTACTGTATGGTGCCTAGTACTCTGCTTTAAGTCTATTAACACATTTCCAGGTTTCCAAAGGCTGCTGATCCCACTGAGCGTTGGCACAAACTGCTTTCCTGGTCTAGTCTAGTACTGTTCAGGGACATTACAGTACTGAGCCCCCCATGTCACGGTCAGACAGAGGTCTACAGTTTCTTTGATAAAAGTCACAAGGCTTGACCTACCTGGAGATGATTTTTGCACTACTTTGATAGAGGTAGAGTCTCCTGAATGGAGGAGAGTCTGCCTGGAAAGCAGGTAAGCTTTAAAGACTCTGAGTCAGCTTGAACTCCAGAAGTGACATGGGGTACTGTCAAAAATGGGGAAACGTCCAGGTATTCCTTATTTTTTTGGATACGGAGCCAACTCAGTACCTTTTCTGCCTCAGACACACCTTTACAAGTTACTACATTTTCACAGGTCTACATAAAAGATCTCTGGGGCTAGACCCTAGCTAATTGAAGTTGCCAGGCATGAACTACCTACGGAAACTATTGGGACTTGCATGCACATGCTGCAGACAATGCACAGTTAACCCAGGAAAAACATCACTGGGTTTAATCCAACACAATAAAGGAACACTGTATACAGCACGAAGTTGACAGGGAACCTGTTTTTTTGTTACTGTAATAAGTTCTATCTCTCATCAAGACAGTGAAGAAAAACTATGCCAGTACTGCCCCAGCCCTGAGTTACAGTAGCTTTCTTACATGGAAGATGCCATTCAAGAATATTCAGGCAAAAATACACAGTGAAGCAATTATATATTGATGAGAGATGTGCTCCACTGTCAAAGTGAACTTTAAGTCAGAGAACTGACGCATCTGGCATCCAGTCCCACGATGCTCTCCTGTGTGCACATGGGAAGATGGGAAGACACAGGCATGCACCAGTCATGCATCAAGCACTGTGTGTAAACATATACAGTGTTGTTACTGTTTTTTGGTTTGGTTTTGTTTTTAATAAAAAAAGGCATGCGCTTAAGTGTTTGTGGAGTGTATGAAAGCCCTTTCTACAATCCCTATGCTGGAGTGCCATGCTGGTGGTAATAAGCATGCAGTGATATAGTAGCAAGAGGAATAGCGCAGTGACAGAGCCTTGCAAAGGACAAAAATGCAAGGACATTTCCTGAAAGCTACACTCATTGATAACATAGAGTTTAAGCCAGTCAGGAAGAAATCACTTCAGCAG
>NW_009945561.1:4565-28432 GCF_000696875.1 Nestor notabilis
AGAATGTGTATCTGTGGGTAAAAAAGAAGATGTTTTAGAGGCTGATGTGAAATACGAACTAGAATGGCACAAAGATTCCCAACCCACAAAGCTGCCTGCCACAGCTCTTCCACCATCCATTTTGTACCACACATGCCAGGCAAACTAGCTATGAATGTAGCTACTTGATCTTGATACTTGTATTAGCCCTAGAGCTGAAAACTGCCTGTAGCTTCCAGCAGATGAAAAATCTAACCCATCTATCTCCCACCTTCAGGATAAAAACACTTCTATCCATTTTATCTTGAATATTAATCACATCTTGCCTAGAATTCCTAAGTGACTGAATTTGTGAAATGTATGCATTTCCTACAAAGTCCTCCTTGCTGCTTTCAAAGGGGAAGCCTCTGCATTAATATCATGAGATTCTGTTACGAGCCTCAGGGAGCTCTCCTAAGGGTTAGCAATTTGGCCAGAGTGCACAAACATCCCTGCAACACACACAGTGTGACAGGACATTCTTTGTCCTGTCTGCATTTAATGAGATGCAACAAAACCTGTCAGGTGCTGACAGTTGTATGATGCTGATCTTGTGCAGCTAAAGATACAGATTTATTCTGTCTAGGAAGCCTCTATCCAAAGGGATGAGAAGGACAAATGTGTCATAGCCAAGATTCTACCCCAACATTTGATACCTCTGTGACTATGGATTTAAGTGGAAATGGCTGCTGTTCATATAACCACTATATTTGTAAACCCAGGACTTCAAGGAGATTTTTGCAGCTGAAAGGGCATTTTTGCAACAGATTATCAAACAAAAAACCAGGCCCTTAAATTCACACAGGGCAAACCTTTGCTAATGGGCAGAGGGAATCTGAATACTACATTGAGGCCAGCAAGCAAAACCTTGGAGTATTCTTTAGTTCACAGAAGATTTTGTTCCTAACGGAAGATTAGAAGTCATTTTAGTCTTCTTTTAATCTGAAGTTTTATTGTCCTGGGATATACTCACTGGGACAGCTCACTGGCATTTTTACTCTATTCAAATAAGGGAGGCACTGTTTTGTTGTCATTTTTAATAAGACTGAACGCTCCTTCTCCTGATAAATGTATTATGTATTTGGACAAATATCCCTAAATCGAAGGAAAGCCAAGACTGGATTTTTATTTTTTTCTTAAATTTGCAGCTGAAGAAACAAATGCAACAAATGATTCAATGTCATTACTGTAGCATTTCAGTGAGCGCTTCCCTCCACCTTAGTGTTAAACTTAAAATCCTAAAACAAATCAAATGTTTGGAGCAACTGCTCTATGTTAAAATCCACCAAAATTATCTGCTTTTGATTTCTTTTTCTATCCATTAGAATACCAAATTCAGAAAAGGAATAGTACACCTACATGTGACTGAGAGATTAATATTTTTCTCAGCTGTAAAAAAATTTTTTACCTGAAAAATACATTGCAAATGATTATCACATATTCTAAAGTTCAGTGCAGATAATATCTATCAGGTAGGAAGAACCCCTGATAAGAGGATTGATACATATGATTACACATGTTCAGAAGAAGAAGACCTGTTCTGGACTGGCATCCAAAATACTATTGTGCATTCTATTAAGGAAGAAATAAAACCAGTTTTTTATCTAATCCACAGATGGCTGCAAGTGTGCCTGCATCTCTTCATAAAAGCCCACTGTGCTTGTATTTTATTGGAAATGGATGCATCCTGAGTCACACAGGCTGGAGTCCATTGAAAGACACCAGACATATACAAGAAATGTATTCTGAAACTTACAAAGAAATAAATAATCCAAATTTTCCTGTAAGATTACATTAATTATATTAGTTCTAAGAAGCAGGCTAATTCCTCATGGGTACTACCAAACAACTAATTCTGCAAAGGAGAAGTTGACCTAAAGCTGATGTGGCAGCAGGGAAGCATGGTTTCTAGCAAGCAGGAGTCAGCAGAGATGGCCCCTTTGCTAAGTCACTGTGGAGGACAGAGAAAGGCAGGAGTTGGCCTCTGTGGAGATTAAAAGGGTTTGGGACACTTTTAGCCAAATCTGTGTTATAAACTCCACTGGTAGGCACAATATTGCAGCTATCATCTAAAAAGACACTGCATGACCTCCAAAGAGCCAACAGAAGAAGAAAATTTGAGTAAATGGTGCTCAGATTTGCTTCTTTGAGTTTCATTTTAATATACAAAGTATTGACCCCTGGAATCTGCTGATCATTCCATAGTGAAAATCCTGTAATTCTTCTATTTTAACATAATTTTAAAAAGCAAAGCAAGGAAGCAAACAAGAAATCAATGGTTGAGGTTTCCTCAGAGGTACCCAGTGCCTGTTAGTACACAGGGTTCTTTCCCCTTACCTGAGAGAAGACCGCTGCTTCTTCTCAGAGCTTCTTACTTCTTCATTAGCTTTGCTTTCAGCTCTGTGCCTGGCACTCTGCAAATCTGCCAAGAGAAAAGACATTATTCTCATATTACTATCCTTGCTGATCAACACAACTAACACGCTGCATTGCAAATGCATTTTTCTTGTTGGTAGATCAAGATGTATTATTTCATATACCCTTCTCAAAAGCGCTTTTGTCCGCACAACAGATTTTAGGCAGACATAACCTTGACTGTAGGACATTAGGCTGCAGGAGATGTGGCAGGTTAAATGGAGCCACATTCACACTGATATACTTGTCCGTCAGGAGCGCTCAGTAGTCTGGAGCTTCATGCTGTATTTATGCATCACAGAGCTCCCCAGAAGCACAGATTTTCTTATGTCTGCACTTGACTGAGTAGATGGATATATTAAAACCGAGGTAACAAGGCTTTGCTTTTGGGTAAGGTGCCCACATTTTCTACTATAGTATTACTTTAAATACTTGAAATTTCTTTAAATAAGTATTTTTAGTACTACTTTACCTCCTGAAGTAATTATACAACTATTATTATACTGAATATAATGTGAATTCGCCACCAGAGTATACACCATTTTCAATGGCAGACTCTGCCAGTATAGAAAAGTGCAATTTTTATGCATAGATTCATAAAGGCTATTTACGCTGAATTGCTTATTCTTATCTAGCAACAGTGACAGCTATGCACTTAATTTTATACCATTACACCTGTTTCCACACAAACTGAGCAGTGTAGTATCAGCAGAGTTAAAGTGGTACAAGTTGAAAAGGCCTTAAATCTGCCTTGTGGTACACAAAGGCAATTACATACCATATGGGTTATTGCTACTTCCAAAAAGAAACAACCAGGAAAGAGAACGCTAATTTCCTAAAGAGACACTGAAATGAGGAGGGTAGGCAATTTTGCACGTAAGATCATCAAGCAGATTCATGGGGTTTAAAATACATACTTATATTTTCTTTACATATGTATTTATTTGTAGTAACAAATTACGAAGTTGTATTTTTGAAGGATTCTTGAAAACTTTGGTATTTTTTCCAATTGCACATCCTTACCAGCATGATTTAATAAGATACTCTTTTTCTTCTGGCTGCCATCTGGTGCCACAGTAAGTTTCACTCGCAGAGTTTTACTGGAACTAGGAGAATGATTTACTGATGCATCAACTACTTCATAGATGGTGTGAAGCAAGCTGGTAATATCCTATAGTTGGATGGAAACACAAAAAGACCCACTGTTGTGAAAATGGTATGAGACCTACAGCTTTGATACTTACAACTACTTTGGACTTGGGACTATCAAAGGCTGAAATATCCTCAGAATTTACTGAATTTAAGAGAGCTGAACTTGCACAGAACTTTAGTCTACATCACATGGCAAAATATTTATGAAATGGGGAAAACCAGATCAAAACAATAACAACACTGCAAAATATTCAGGGTTTCCAAACTGTGAATCAGCAAACTTGTGTTCTGCTTTTTCTTTTTTTTGATTTCAACAGAAGCCAGGGATTCTATGATAACCATTCATACTACACTAAAAACTGAGTTCACATGACCAAACCAAATACAGCAATGAAGAAAATCTTGGATGTTACAATCTCTCTTCTTCTTGGTATAGCTGGGTGGTTAATTATATAAAGGAAAATAGGTAAGAGAAGTGGCAGAACTGTAAACCTCAGGTCTAGAAAAAAATGCTGTCTGCATGTCACTCTAACATACGCGCTTTGGCGTCTAGCTTACTTTGCAAACTCCAAACCAGGTCTAAACTTTCCATTTTGAACAGCAGAGATTATACAGCCAGGCCTATTACAGAACATTCTTCACCTATCTCTTTGAAGTCAAAGGGATGTGAACAAATGCTTACATGTCTGACTTTATCAGAAAGGACATTAGCTAATTTTAATAAATTGATTGTTTCAAACAGGAGAAACACTAGTAGCTCAGAGGTGTCTCATATTGATCTAATCCAGCCAGGCTCAAAAAGGGTACTATCTTAAATTGCCAGGATGAAAAGGAGAGTTCTTGGCTCACTACTTTTTCTCAAAGGGATTTCACCCAGATTGATCTTGTGCACTAACCTAAGCCCAGAGCATAATGATCATTGTAGACTATGAAGATTCCATTCAACGTATATCTGAGAATTTCTCCATGCTGGTCTTATTCCTTGCTCTATTTGTACCTAATCTCTTTCCAGATGCCTGTGAACACAAAGGAAATATCTAAACCATCTTTTGTTAAGCATAACTTGTTCTGAGGATTAAGTGTCAGGTCTATAAAAATTCAAAACCTCTACAATTTTTCCTTTGCCATGGGGTCACACCTGTAACCATGGCAGCTCGAAGTTTAGTATGCTTTAATGGGTCCCATCATTTTATCAGTCAATAGACAAAGCAGTTGTCACTACCTAATCAGCTTTAAAGGTGACACAGAAATACTAATTTCTACTCACACAGAATTTAGAGGAATACTGACCTTTTGGTCAGGAAAAATTATTTTAGAGTAGATGATTTTCCAGCTCAATAGACAGAATGAGTAACTAAATCCCAGAGGCTCCAGACTTCATGTTACCATGTACTCTCTAACTTTTCTGCACTCAGTGGCGTTGTTGCGAGAGTGTTTATATAGGGACTGTTACTACCATGCTAGTAGCTGTTTTCCATCTTCTGGACAAGAACCATGGTTTAAAGCTTGAATGAGGGAAAGACTGCTCCGTGACAACCTGGTGGATACCTCACAGGTCTTTAACACATCTCAATTCTCACACTTCTACCCTAAATTGAAACCTAACCAGACCTCTAAATAGACACAGCCATATCTGATGGCCAGCTTGAAGGGCTGTATTTTTAGTCATCTATGAGAAAAAATCAATGAAGCAAGAATATAGACATGCAAACAAAACACATCTGTTGTTTTATACGTGTTCATAAATTATGTTCTAGGAGCATTGTGCTATAATCCTACACCTTGATTAGCCAAACCTTCCCTTTCAGCGGAATACTTAAGCACCATATTTACTCAAAACAGGGCTTCCTACACTCAGCACTTTGGTGAGTGTAGCCTTTCCCATACATTCCTTAACAAGTGTTGGTTAGCCAACATGGCATCTTTCCACACAAGGCTACTATCAAGATGTTATTATCAACTCTTTCTTTCCCAATCATCTGTCTTCTTTCCTTTTTTCAGCTATGCCAGATGTTTGTACAAGCTGACCATGTAGTCTATTTTAACTTCAACAGGCAAAACCAAATAGTCTTTACTCCCACTGTCCTTTCACTTTTTTTTTTCCCCAGTTATGAGGGCTAACTTGCTAACTGGCATACTATCTGCCCCTTGTATTCTCTGAGGGTCTTTCTCAACAAGCTGCTTGACTCAGCAGTTTAAAACATGCTTCCAAACGCTGTCAACGAAGGCCAGATGCAGCATTTGTGTGACACATACTTGGCAAGTCAGAAATATGTGCTCACACATATCAGATCAGGACAATCTAAATCTCTCAGCCAAACAGGCCCAAATTAACCCAAATCAATGTCCAGGCTCCAAGCAGTTTAATAGGCTGCACAGAGTAATCAAGACACTTTGTGGCCTTATACTCCTGTCTTTGCATTTTGTTCCGTATTTATTGCCCAGCTTCGTCCACGATGGCCTGATCTGCTCTGCATTCTGGCTGTAAATGAACATGTTCATCAGACTGGATACATACCAAGATCGAGGTTGGGGACATCCATAAGTAACTGCTTAATGCTTATGCTGATCTTTTAAATACTGACAACAACATTTTTATTATAGGATTCATTTAGTTGTGGTCCTAATTTGGGGTTGGAAATTCTAGTAAACTGACAGTTCTGATTTGGTCCGACAAGTCTGCTTGAGTCTTTCGCTAATCTGTCATCTTCCAAAGTCCTGGCTGAGTAGGTACCTACTACAAGGAAGCTTGAACCTCCTGTTGCTTTCCAGTTATTGCTTTACAATTACAACATACAAATTCCTGAGGCACTAATCTAGTATGAATGGTCTCTACCAATGAGTTTTGAGCTGTGACTAAAACTACCTTCTCACAGACCTTTTTGGGCAGCTCATATGCTAATGGCTTCCTGTCAAATCAGTAGCTCTAGACCACTAAAATACATATTACAAAATCTATATTTTATAGCTATGTCTATATTTACCCCCAAAAGAATTTTCATCTGCCAGTAGCCTGTCAGGAGACTGAGGATATCTATGTTCGCCTTGAAAGCTGTCCCACTGAACATTATCTATACATAAATTCCTTAAAGAACAGCCCAAAATTGAGACAGCTTTTCCTTCTACACACCTGCTTGTGCATTTCACTGTCCTCAAGAAATTTAGCATCAAACATGAAGAATAAAAGCTAGCTAAATCTTTCTCTCTCTTGGCACACCAACCAGCATGTTTCAGAGACCACCTACCAAAGAATCTAACCCTTCTGCACCATGGATAATGATTTTTATTAGTTACATGATTTTACAACTGCTTTGCTTAAGACTGCTTGGAACTTCCACACAAAAAGTTTCATCCTACATTTCTCAAACTTCCTCCCTTTTTAAATGAAAAATGGACAAAACCAGATTTTTAGAGTCTCCCATTTCTCCAAAAATATCATTTGCTTGGGGTGTTTTTGGTTTTTGTTTTTTCCTCTGAAATGTACTTTTAAAACATTCCTAGTTAAAAATCATTGTGGACTGTAAACTAGTATATTGAATGGCTAAAGAGAAGTAAGAATTAAAAAAAAATATCCTTTATAATAAACAGATTATATTAGAGGGAAAGTAGTCTGCATGAATCTAACTTCTGAAGAGCTTCTAGTGTGCAGATTTTCTGCTGGGATACCTAGTTTAATCAAGTAAGAAAACTGAAATGATTATATTTTTCCTCAAAGAGGAAAATAAATGCTTGCTGAGTAATCTTCAAATGGCCAGCACATGCCATACCCAGATTTATTCCTGTTTATTGAATGCTATGTTGGTTTTTCCAGGCCTGAAGGGCTTAACAGTGTTAACCTGTATGTTTTTCACATCCTGTTTTATCAAGCAGCTAATACAACAAACAAAAAGCATAATGCAACAAAACATATTAAAAAGAGCAACTTTTTATCACCAGAAATACTTGCATTAAAAATAATAAAAAGCAAACAGTTGAGGCCACACATGTATACTGCCCTCAGACACGCATCCACAGCATACTTTACAGATCTCCAGTAGGAGATTAGCAGGAATTTAGAACACTCAGAGAAACTAATGGGTCTGAAAAAAAGAACAACAGTAAATTACACTGAAGTACTCTTCATTCTTTACAGAACTTCATTCCTTGGAGTGACTGAGGAAGTCCCTATTCCAGGTATTAACATTTTAATTGTAAGGAACATTAGTGGTAAAGGGACAACTCTGCTTTTCCAGTATTAATGTAGCTTGTCATCAATATGACTAGTTAGCAAACTAGTGATTCTGTAAAGAAAACTAAGAGGTTTTTCCAGCAGAATTAATTTGAGAGAATGAGGTATTTGCACACACATCCCTACATCCCCTATAGCCCCCCAGGAAAAAGGAAAAAAAACCCCACAAACCCAAACCAATCCAAAACCACCAACCCAAAACCGCCACCTCCAATAACAAAAAACCCAAATAAAAACAAAACACCAAAACCAAAACAAAATAACCCTAACACATTTAATAACACTGAAAGGAAACATTCAGTTATTCACTTTTATTCTTTGTAACATGTCTGGGAGAGATGTCTTTGTGCCTTTAACTCCCTTCAAAACTGAAAGAAGAAATTCTATTTCCTCTTAATATTTCTCCCTGACATAAACCCACAAAAACCTAATGGTTGAAATGATGGCCCCTTTGCTAGAGACAAGCGCTACTCTATCCATTAGTTCCATTGCTCTTTCTGCACCATGAGTTAATACAATGTTGACAACCACAGTGCAATGAGCAAATTCCAAGATAAAGGTCAGGCTGATAAACGGTAGCCCCCAAAAAGTCACTGTCCTTCCCCAAGGCAAAGAGTTGGTGCTGAGATTTGAACACAGAAATAACCTCAAACCCTTTCACTCATTACAGAGGATATGAACAAAAATAACTAGAAAGGGAAATAAAATTAAAAAAAAAAAGGATAAAGGAAACATAAGAGGAAAATTGAGTATTTAATGTAAGACACAAAGAACATTTTTAACATTAAAAATGCACGAAGAGAAGCATCAATATCAGTTCATTACCTTTCCCTCAGAAAAAAAAAAAAAAAAGACAAAAGTACAAAAGTCTCATTTGTACTTTGATTGTAGTCTGATTTTTACATACAGCAGGATGTTTTTCTTGCAACATCAGCTTTGTTTGATCCTATATGTTTTTGAATCATTCTTATTTGGAACCTGAAAGGAGCTTCACTTGCTATGTACTCAACAACTACTTTAGAAGAATTTCCCTTTTTTCACTCCTGACAAGCAACTTTGTGTTCTTATTCCTGGGCAGCCACTCACAAAAGAAACTTAATTTTCTTAGAAAGAACTGACTGGGGGGGGGAAACCAAAAAAACCCCCTAGTGTTTATAATTATAACTACATTCAGAGAGCTTAATATAAAACCTCGTGGATCAAAACACATTAGTTCAATTACCCAAGTTTCAAGTCTGATTACAAATATCTGTGTGAAGATAATTACACTACAGCTGTCAATTCTAAAAAGGCCTGCAGTACATAATGAATTGTCTTCTTATGGCTTATGGAATGAAGGGAAACATTATTAGCCAAGTTTTGTAATATACATATTAAAGGAGGGGAAGTTATTTCCCACTAAACTAAAAGGACTGAAAATTGTCGTCCTCTATGACAGAAAAAGGAGTAGTTTAACAATATACATTAATGCCAACTTTATGATTTGCCATTCCAATAAGTATGCTTTCATAATGGGTGTATCTCTTCAAGAAGCATGACTAGATCTGAATTTCTAATTATAAGCACTACGAATAAGTCATGCAGACTCTAGGAGGAAATCAAAGCAGTATGAAGTTCTGAAGATGTTGTTAAGATCCAGAAGAATTTTCACTAAGATGGAATTTGAATGATCTTGCAGTGATCTGTCATTGTGTAAAGCCCAAGGGAAAATTTACCCATTAACTAAATCATATCTTATTTACAGTTTTCAAACACTTTAATGAAAAAAACATTTAGTGAGCTTGTAAAACTGCACCCCACCTACATGTCTCTTACAAACGTAACTTAACACTCTCTATTCCTTTGGAAAGTCTCTGGACATGAAGTCCGGTATTTTAAACACAGTGACTGAATCAAACGAAATGGAAGAAGGCCTACAAGGATGCTGGACACGGACTCTTCAACAGGGACTCCAGCAATAAGACAAAGACTAATGGGTTTAAACTTAAACAGGGGATATTTAAGTCAAATATAATGAAGTTCTTTACTGTGAGAGTGGTGAGGCACTGGAACAGGCTTCCCAAGGATGTTGCGAATGCTCCATCCCTGGCAGTGTTCAAGGCCAGGTTGGATGGGGCTTGGAGCAACCTGGTCTAGTGGAAGGTGTCCCTGCCCTTGGGAGGTGGGTTGAAACTGGATGATCTTAAAGTCCTTCCCAAACCAAACCATTCTGTGACTCTGTTATTCTGTGATGGGGGTTGGAAAGTCGCATCCTTTTCCAGTGTCTAACTTTTCCAACATGAAAAACAGAATGAAAAGGCTGACTTTTTTTGTACAGCACCTCAAGGTCTTCAGATAGAAATCTAACTTAAGAAATTTCATCTCCCTGTTAAATTCAGCTATAAATCCAGGAGACATTAAAGTGAAATTTTTAAAGAAGGAGAAAAGGTGAACAATAAGCTTTTCTCACCAGAACACTGGACCTTTGTTTAGAAAAGCTGACCAGTTCTGTGAGCATTTTCATCAGCTTACTAAATAGCACTGGTACAGATCGGCCGTCTTCCTCAGACCGTCTGTTCTGTCCTTGATCCAGCAATGTGCTTCACATACTTTTAACTCAAAGCATGTGTCCCATTCAGTTTAATTCAAATTATTCCCATGTTTAATGTTCACCATCATTAAGTCCTTTCCTGGATCAGAAGCAGAGCTGCTAATAAACGACAGTTTCAGGCCAACTATGTTGAGTGCCAGTCTCTCTGGGGCTAATAGAACAACAAATTCTATGTCACATGAAGAGACTAAAATTCCTCTTTTGTGGCCAAGATTATCTATGAGCTGCTATCATTACTCATTCTTGCACAAACAACTCTTAAGTTTCATCTGGATTAAACTGAAGACAACCAACAAGATGGATGGTACAACAGCACTGGAACAGCTTGCAGAAGTGTGTAACATAACTGGGAAACTCTGCACTGGTGCATACTATTTGTTTCTATCTTTGGTCACATGTAAAGAAAAGAAAATTATCGACCTATTTGGTCCCTTAGTTAAAAGAATTTTTTTTGGCACAGGTTCAAGCCTGAATGTAGCAACCTCCAGACCTCAGAGTAGTATGATTTTCAATCCCTTCACAGATTTGGTTTCAGTTAAGCTGCAGTCTGCTCTTGTAGCAGGGAGAGGTAGAATTTGGCTGTAATACATTCTCTAAGTACAGCCAAATTAAGCTCTTCGGTGTACCACGTAATCACAAATAATTATTGTATACATTCTTGAAAGCACATTCTCATTATGTTCAGCACATGGAACTCCCACTGACATTAATGGGAATTCCATGCCTGAATGTAAAGGACATCTATGTGCATGGGCTTGGGTTTTGTGCATTTTTGCCCTATTCTTTGAGAGTCATGATAATCTTGTAATGAAGATTTACCCTTTGGTATTGAAAGATCTGAGTTCAACCTGACACTTGGTTCTTGTGGGACTTCAGACAAGTTACTTCATTTTTCTGAACTCTGTTCCCCATACATTAACAAATACAGTACCACTTCCTCACTCCACCCGACCCTTCTCCTTAACCCCTCTCTATATATCCTATCTTCCCATTTGAAACTCTGGACTTGGTCTGTTACTTTTCATCTGCTTATTGTCTTGCATGAGGGACACAGACTTGACTTGACTATTTAAAGCACTATCAGAGTAGAGACAATAAAAAAAGCCTAGTAACAATGTTTATATACATATTAAAAACCCTGAACATCCACCACATTTGGAATTTGTTCATAAATGTCAAAAGAGATTTGCTTCTGCCTTCTAGGAAAACACTCTGCCCTCATTTGGTGTCTAAGGCCACTACACTTTCAGTATTTACCCTGTTCCTTTCAATCAGTTCTTGGTGATTTTCACAGACACTAGCACAAGACCCAAGAGAGACAAAACCTGTCTATTTCCACCTGATTATCTGAAGGCACGGGAGCCAGTAAACACACCTCACCAAAAAAAATCAATGACAGCACACTGCAGTAAATCTCAGTAAAAGACATTCTTCTAGATGAAGTATAATTCAATTTAGATAGAAAAAGTTCTTGAAAAGGACCGTATTCTAATCTATACATCCTCTTATTTGGCTTCTTATTTGCACAGGAAATATGACTTGAAGACATCCTGGTAATAAAAAATACACATGAGTATGCTTTGACAGCCATTCACTAGAGTCCTCCGGCAAATATCATCCACATTATTTATATTTGGAGGAAGAAGGCAGAGATCAGCCTAATATTCATGAAAACGACAGAACAGTATAGTTAGTCCTACTAGAAAGAATGTCAGAAAGCAACCTTGCTATTTGGTTAGCTTAACTCTGAAAAGCAGGATAGGAGCCAGAATAATATACACTTGCAGGGGTTTATTTTGACAATGTGTTTAGTTGTTTCAGATATTTTCCTTCTTAAACGTTAGTACTATTTTTCAAAGGCAAATCCCAGGTATTAAACAACAACCAGCTTAAAAAGTGCCACAGTACATCTGAAAACTGCAAACTACTGGTGGGATTTTTTCTGGGAGGGAAGGGTCCATCGAAACTGCTGCTTAGGTTGGCAGGACACTCCTATTTCATAGATGAAAAAAATATTCCTGTTATAAAACACGTCTCTTGTTAGCAAACGCTGCACACAAAGGGGCAGCAGTACTTTGCTTACCTCACGTGTGACTCTTCCGTTGTTATCAAAGTCATACAGTGTGAAGGTCCATTCTTGCCTGTTATCTTCCTCTACAGACACATCACATTGCAGTTCCTAAGAAACATGCAAAGAGCAGCTGATTACCTAAAGCAAAAGTCCTGTCCCCATAGAAGGAGGCTGCTTGCTTTCTTCCTCCCTCCCTCATGGGAGGAAGCTTTCAGGATGTGTCCTGGGGAGGCCTCTGTCCACCAGAGTGAAGGAGTCTCATCACAATCACATGATAATCCTAACTCCCTTGGGCTAGACTTCAGGGAATCTGCAAGATACTTTCTACTTCATTGTAGAAAACACAAAAAGGTGTAAGAAAACTACTCTCTGAAGCTCTTGAAATGTAGTAACTTTTCCCACTTAAAAGTGAGAAAGAACTCTCTGCTTAACTCAGGAAAAGAAAGGTAACAGACCCACAGAACAAGACAGTATGCCACAGTGCTAGGAGTAGCCATCAATACAGAGTGGGCATGTAGCACAAACCCCCACCAGTGAGACCTGTCCTCGATGTAGACATTTGATACCCAAAGTTTGTCAGCTAGGACAGTACAGGATCATGCCACTGAGCCCCTGAAAAGAAGCCTGCCTAGGAACTGGTAGGTAAGAATGACCTGGGAGTAGTGCCTGGACCTTATGTTGACTGTGCTTCTGTTAGTGAGAGTGTGATCTCTGGAAAGCCTGAAAGAATCAATTTGTTAAAGGCAAAAAAAAAAATCCCCAAACTAAGCCCAAGACTTCAGTCAAGAACAAAGGATGCACTTTGACTGACTCCAGTCACCTGGGTGCAAATCATTTGCTTTCTCTCAAGACCTGTGCAATCAGAATTATCCAAAGCCACAAGAAGGCAAAACAGAAAAGTTACAGTGCAATTAAAATGAAAGCCACTGTATGCAAGTAAAATAAACAGCTCCAAATAGCTTCAGCATGATAGAGCTCAAAATACCTGGTTGATCTTCTGACTTGAAACCAATTCCCTACAGCAGTTACCGGTACCCCTTGTCCCCTGCTGAGTTCAAAGGCAGTCTTCTCTCAGTTGTAACAAGCCTGGCTGAAAGCTGCCAAGCGCCCCACACTCTACTGTGGAAACACAGCTTCATATTACATAAACATTCCCGGCACCTTTAAAAGCCAAATCACATCCACCTCAGATTTAGACCTCTTGACTCAACACTTGTGTTTCTGATTCTTTCATACCTTTGAAACACGTACCAATCTCTTCGCTCCTAGCTTACACAGCTGGAAAACTTTCATTGCAGAACAAGGGAAAAATATCGATACTTGGTTTCTTGCCACATATTAATACTTCCCTGTCCCACATTGCCTAACATAACAGCTTTATGTGAGGATGTGCTCTGCTTAGTGAAGAGCCATGGCAACCTTCCCTGCATTAGTCACGGTGCCTAGTACCAAGTGCTAACCTTTATGGCATGCCAAGAACTACTTGGGAACAAACACAGACTTTGCTGGCACAGTGGAGTTCCAGCTACTCTGGCATCAACCATGTTGACAGGTGCCCTCCAACGTCCAAACATCAAGGCACTGTTAATTGCAATTTATCATGCCTTTCCTGTCCGAAACTAACTGCTATTCAAGGTAGAATATAAAATATGCCTAGAAAAGAGGCAGGAAAAGTCACCTCCCCCAAGAAGGCACACAAGCACCTAGCAACACCTGAACTGCCTATGGGAAAGCTACCTCCTTTTAATCAGCCTTAAAACAGTAAAAAATAAATTGTACCAGCTGCCTAAATCTGCTCTAGAGAAGGAAACAAACACTTGAGCTGCTGCAATGTGGCTGCATGGTCTTTTTAAATAACAATTGAGCAAGGCAAAGCTCATTACTGTGACAGGCTGACAGCACTGAAAAGCAGAAGTTTGTCACTTCTGCTGGAGTGCAGAGAGATGAAAATTCGTGCTGTTTCTTGCTGGTACCAGAGTATCTTCCTCCTCACATAGACAGACAACCATCTAGCTGGATGACAGCATGTTTCAATGCTCATATTTATTAAATCACTCCCTGTAAAAACAAAACCTGCCACCTACACACGTCTGGCAGTTTTATGATGTTTGTAAGTCCACAAGGAAATAGACCATCAGACTCCTTGCCCTGCAGGATACTTTTCCTCCTGCCATGTGATCAGATGAATTTCAGTGTAGTGTGTCAGGTTTATTTCATTTTGGAGGCCCAGACACTGAAGACCAATGGTTAGGGTAGCTTTCACGAGCACCTTTTACACTAAGCAGATTTAACAAAGTGCAATAGTCCATGAAAGTCAATATAAAGATTTGATAACATGGTAGCTGGCATAATGAATTACTAGCAAAAGGATCATAGATAAAGCTTTAAAACAAATGCCTTTTCTTACTACATATTTCAGATCCTACAGAGGATCCAAACCTGGAAATAGATCTCACTAATCACCTCATAAGGAGCACCAATACTAAGACACTGACATGTGTCAATTCTGCTCCCTCCTGTACTTACTACAATCATTGGGAGCTATATACATGCACAGGTTATTTTTTTACCGTAATTCTTGTCAGTACAGTGAAACTTTTATATACAGAGGACTTACTTCAAATTTCAGTTGCTTCTTGGAACCTGTGCGTGTGTCACTTTCTTTTTCTACTTTCTTTTCATCTCCACTGCAGACTCCATCTGTCTTCTCTGGAGGCAAAGCCACTGTGAAAAATGTATTTAAGAAAAAACTTATAAGAAAATGTCAAAGTAGTCTTATATTTGCAAATCTATCTTTATAAATAGGGTGAAATTGATTTCAGCAAACTTGTATGAGAGGATCATTATACTTGATTTGCTTTTTTGTTCACTACACATCTGGGATAATTTCAGCAGACAATCTACCGACAGCTTTTGGTACACAGCCTCTCTTAAAAACATCACTAGAGTCACAGGAAGTTCAAACACAGTATTATGAGAATATAAATCAGCAGAACTGTTACTGTAAATTAAAGTTGAATAATTTGCAAAATACTGAAAGTTTGTGACATATTGCAAAACCACCAGCATATTGCGACATATTGCATTCACCAGCAGTGAATGAAGTAATGAAGCTGAAATGAAGTCCTCATTCTGTTCCAATTTCCCTCTCCAAATACACACAAACTTTACTACCTTCCAAGAAGGTAACACTACCTGCTAAAAAGATTAAGCTGCATAGTTTCAAGTATGTCTGGAAAAGTGTATTTCACCTAAGTTTCAAGTCAAAACACAATACAGTTGCAAAATTCAATAGCAGTCATAAAGAGAATCAGTATTAACATCTACCAGACATACGTCACAACACAGAACATGTATCAGATGCATAGCAGAAAGATATACTTCTCATGTGGACTAAAAGACAAATGCCCAGGAACTTAATAGCCATGCCTTTGGCTCCTGCAGAGGCACTCAGCCTTGCATATGATGAAGCCGTATATCTGAAGAAAATTATTTCTATATGAATTAATGGCATGAAAATATACACAGATTTTTTAACCCTACCCTCAAGCCTCTTTGTTATACATCCACATGCCTCTGCCAACAATGTTATACCCATACTTATTCAGCATAGCAGTAATCCTGCCTACTCTCCAAAACCAGAAAATATTGCGAGAATGTGGGTGTTAAAGTCAGCACTTTTTCCTTTGTACTGCAGCATTTGCATTTACCCAAAGCCTTTATACTAATGTTATGTAGGAACCATTTCTCGGGGATTCCTCTGTAAGTAAGATCTCATGAAAGTGCTAGTTCAGTAAAGACAGGTTCCTTTCAAAGAAGGAGACATGATCCCCTCTAGTTCATGATGACCCATTTCAAACTGGCCCTTGTGGCATTCAGCACTGCTGAGGTGTCTCCCAGGCATTGTCCCAGGAAAGCAAGTCACCAACATGCTAGAGATTATGATATTAGCCATTTTTCAGCATTTTTTTATGTTTAAAAGAGAACTATTAACTTTAAAAAACCCAAAATCTACCCTTACTGTAACTTTATACTCTCAGAAATTCCAAAACCTAAGATATCCACCACAATATTCATGTTGCCACGCTGCAATATATCATATTTTCTAGTCTTATGTCTTCGTTTAAATTTAACATTACTGTATTAATTTTTTTGTTTGTTTGTTTTCAAAATTGTGGTATACTATGAAAGATTTTGGATGTACAGTAAAGAAGGGAGGAATGAGCTAGAAACCCTAACCTTTGGAATTTCCTTACTTTGATATTTATTTGCAGTCTTGATGTTATATTAATGCCAGTTTCCCAACACAGACATGCAATTTGCATTGTACAAATGCAAGTAGACATGACATTTATTATACACATACTGACACACTGATACACTTTGATTTCTACTCCAAACCATGTTAGGATTACCTATGCCAAACATAACCTAAACAAGAAGGTCAGCTGAAGGAGGAGAAGGCTTTCATGGCTGTTTCTTCCCTTGTCCTTTTAACCTGGTGTTATTGGACAAGCAGGGGCTGTTTCTTAAGCAGGTTTCTGTATAGTGTTTATCAATGAAGGCATGTATTAAAATAAATATTACTTACAATACAGAACTTTGAAGTATATCTGAAGAAGGGCCATTTGTTCTGTACTGACTTTGTCCATAAATATAATTCCATATTCCTGGAAGTTCAAAGCTAAGGCCGCAAAAGACCCCCATAAAACAAGAGACATTGTTTGTCTACAAAGTCCAGCCTTGTGTTTTCCTTCTAAAAGTAACAAGAAATTGAAAGGTAACATGGGCCTTCACAACAAGGATGGTTACACTGACAGTGGTTCTTTGTAACTGTTAAATATGCCCCTAGGGTTTCAATGGCTCATTTGTCCCTGTGATCAGTTTCTCACATGAACAGTTCTAAGAGGACAGAAACATTTGTATGAGGGGCTTTTGCAATCTCTCACAATCTCGGTCTAGGGAACATGAAATAAATGAAAGGTGGGCTGGTATGATCCCCAGCTTTGTTGGAACAATGGACAACCAATTGAAAATAAAATCCACCCCTCTTATCACACATACTTTTAAATGTATAAAGGTACACATTGGACAAAAGACTCCTACAATGGTCTTTTGTCTCTAAGGGACAGCATCCCAAATACATTGGCATGGCATGCTCTCATGGCTGAGAGCACTGCAAAGCAGATCCTGCACAATGTGATTGTTCCCTGCCTCAGTGCTCTTTTTTGGGCTTTACTATCAAAACAAAGTGTGTCACAAAGCATTCCCTCCCCTACACCACCATACTTCTGCATCGTGCTGAAAGCTGCTGGCATGCACAAAGAGCATCAGAGTTCCCCAGTCCATGGGGTGATTCAGAGAGGAATGGCAAAGCGTTACCTTTTGGTTTCAGGCACAGCCCTTCCACTGGCACATTTAATAACCTTTCTGGATGTACAGTTTGTGTGTTCAGATAGGAAGCTTTCACTTTAATGTATAATTTATGTAACGGAGGAAAAACGTGCTTTGACAAATTAGTCTTCTCAAAAAACAAGAGTTCAACTATTGGGGAAGGAGGGAATACATCTTGCAATACACTCCTTCAGAGAGTTTAAATACTGTATGCCAGAAATTATCCTCTTTGAGCTTCACTGACCTTTGATCTGAAGAACTTACTGGCCTTGCTGCTCTGGGGAATAATCCTTTGAAATCAGTTACTCATTTTGGAGCTCACATGAAATGGGAAAATCTGGTGATCTCATCCTGATGTCAAGTTTCATTCAGCAAAGAAAAATGAAATATAAATGAGGGAAGTTTAAAGGGGAATATGGAGGTATTAAAATAATATTTATGAGTGATCAAATAATGTGTCTGTGCATATATCCTCATATGCCTTATCCAAACCCAATGAACATTTAAAAATACATACTGGAGTAAAACTGTTTTGTCTGGGAAGGGAAGGGTGTTTGGTATCTTGTTTCTATACTTAGTTTTGACTATTGACATGCACTTGATTTCATGAAGGATACAAACACATGGTGAACCTACTTATAAATAAAATGAGAATGTCTGCTTGGGACAGTTAAAACTAGCAGCCTGTAAACAGAGATCCAACAGTGAGCCGCATGCCAAGGTTCAGATATATTCACAATGTGAACTTCCTTTCAGCTCTGCCAATGATAGTAAACTAGACCAGACAAGATAGCTATCTCAAAGGAGTGTGGAGAATTAATAGACTTGTGTTTCCAAAGTCTAGGCCATCAGAAATAGGTCCACGTAGAATATATCATCTGTGCAAAAATACTTCCACCCCACTCAAATAACAAGTCCTGACAAAGAGAATGCATTACATGGACAAATATACAGAGAAAAATACCCTTCTTGTGGGAATCCACAACTGCACTGAAAAAAAAGTATATATATATATTGCTTCTCATGGGAATAGCCATATGCTTTCAAAAACAATGTTCCCTAACAGTATGTTTCATGAATTGAAATACTGCATATGTTTTCTTTATGATGTTCTCTTTTCTTGTTCATTATTAATGGTCTTGCATTCACTTCTATAACCCTAAGACACTATAAAAATGTGTCTGGACAATATTTGAAATTGGAAAGACAATAAAGGAAAAATATTAACTTGGAAAAATTGTGAAATACCATTCTTTCATGAAAAACAAACTTACTGGCTTAAGTGTACTAGCAGATGTTTCTCCCTAAGATTGTTAATTACTACCACCCGATTACTCATAATTGAGGTGGGGGAGGAAGAGAAGAGGAGAATGAATACCAGTTTAAAGGTATTAAGACTCATCCCTGAAGAATTAGGTCTTTTCTTCAGGGGTGTATTCATTCCTAAGAAAAGGGGGGAATAATTCCAACTGTTGCTAAGGAATCACCAAAAAATGCCAGAAATGAGTAAAACTGATTGCTGTGCTGTGTGTGTTGAATGAGTGCAGAATACTAAGCGCCAGCCAGCCAAATCATTCGTGGCTCACCTCCATCCTGCATTTGAGAAAAAAGAACCAAACCAGAGCTGCACTCAGGTGGAAAAGTGACTGTATAAACTTTCCCCCTCACTCAGATGGCTTGTCATTTCAGATTTCTTGAAACCTTATTCAAGCAAAGCTCCATGCTCCTTAACAAACACTCTTCTTTCTGAAAGTAATGACAGTTTCACCCTGTTTTTCAGCTGCATTTAGCATTTTTGTCAGACGGATTAAAACGATCTTGTGTCAGAAACAAGAGGATGCAATTCTGATGAATGTTTAGGTCTAAGTTACAGCTACCAAGTCCAAATTTGCACAGCAGTTAGGAGAACTCAGGCTAAAGATGAACTACCTCAGAGCCTCCTTGGGATGACAAGCATTCTGAAAGATATGTGATGGATTGCAGGGTCTTAACTCGGAAAGCAGAACTATGGGAGAAGCTATGCAATTCCATAGTAATAAATTATGACTGGACATTACCAGTGACTATTATCTTAACATCAGGGTCATTACTGTAATTTTTGAGACAAAGCAGAGTAAAGGTAAAATTGGAGAACTGACAAAAATGCCACCTATAGAAGTCAGCATCTGGCATACATGAAACCAGATCCTTTGAAGTGAAATATTACTAGCTTTCCCCTCAAATCAGATAGACTGGATTCCACAACAATCCTTTAAAACTACTACCAGAGACAAAGGGACAGAATTATCTGTACGTGGGGAAGAACAACAAACCACACACTAAAACCTGAGACTTGTGGGAAAGCAGGATAACAGGAAAATTAAAAAACACATAGTGATATCAAGACAAGGAGATGAAGTCATAAGCACTTCTGTAACAGCTCAAATTGAACTTCAGTAGCAATATTTGACTGGTGGAATTGAGCATCAAAGAGCTGGTCCAACCAAGCTCAGTACTAAAACTCCTACTGACGTCAATGGGCTAAGGGTTTCACTTCCAATTCCCAGATTTAGCAGATGCAGCAGAACTTAAAATCAGAGACTGTGAGGACTAAAGGGATAGAAGGAGAATTAATTGTGTGGTTTTTCCTGAAGTCTCTGATGTCTAAATTATCTGTTTCTGTCAGCATTTTTTTTCATTGCAAATCAGGTTTGACAAACATAACTGACATTCTTCACTGGCTGCATGACGACAACAACCACAGCAATAATAACTGTGTTTGAAAGTCTAAATTGAGAAGTTGTCCATTAATTAACAATGACATTAACATTCAGATTTCACTTTTAAGTTCTCCTGGAGGCAATGGATTAAGAAATATCACCCCCATTAAGAATACATTTTGGTTTTATTGCACAAAGTTAATTGAAATACATCCCCGATGGAGATAACTTTCTTTGAGCAAAGGTCCTCTTTTCCAGTGGCAAATGAACGTAGGCAGAATAGGATCAGGAAGGGAGTGACATTCCTTTTCCACAGCCACCAGAATAAGAGCATAGAAAAACAGGCTCGTCCTGGGTCAGCGCCAGAAGCATGTATTCAACTTTCTCTGTCTGAAAGCTGAAGCTGATGAATTAGACACACCCTTCAAAACAACAAAGATCAAGCTGCCTTCTCTGAAACTTACTGTAGGGAAATTAATTGTCCATTTTAAGTCCAGTGGGACAAGTCAAAACCAATTTAGCAAGAACTGTACTAGTAATGCTTTGTGCTAGCTTGGGATGGGTATGTCACCCTGAAAATATGGAGAGAAGCCACGATCTTCTATTTCACGGTTTCCTGTTAATGGTCGCAACACAAATCAAAGGTTCAACTGCACACCACAGGGTGAAAAAGAAGATTCATAATGTGACAAGACCTACTGCTAGGACCTGGCCAGGGGGACAGTTAAGTGCAGAGCAGGGGGCTGGTGACTCAGACCAAGGGATAGTTCACAAAAAAAACCCAACAGAAACAGACAAATAAAATGTGTTCTAATCGTTCAAGCACCAGATAATGATTCTAAAAAGTCTCCTTTAGGACACTGGGGAATTGCTAGACTGAAATCTACTCAAATGCTGAGACACCTTTTTCTCTCCTGAGTAAAAAATAGCCAAGCCCACAGGTTTATGCAACACCACCCTCCTTAAAGCTTTGATTCCTTTTGCTAACCCCAATAATTTGACATATTTAAGCAGAAGTGTTTCCAAGCCTTGATACAGAATCACAGATTTCTGTCCAGGTCTGGTGTCTTTTTTTTCTGGCTGTTGGGGTGGGTGGAAAAATCTTTTATATCTCCTTACCAAAAAAGGTTGGCACTAAAGATGCAGATACAAAGGACAATATGGTCTCTCTTTGCTAGCTAGGGTGTAACTCATACATGCTTAAACACTAAACCTAGATTCCTCACACTCCTTTTGGATTAAGTTAGCTGAAGGGAGTGAGTTTGCTGAATTTTACCAGATTATGATTCGCTTTTCCAATTAGTTCCCCAACTGGCTGTATTTCATCAACAACAACTGCCAGATTAAATGCCTTACTTGACCATCTTCACCCAATACACTTTGATGTTCAGTTCTCAAGCTTCAAAATACCTTTTGGATGAAGATCAGACAGCACTAAACAGAATTACTAATTAATTAAGCAAAGTTAAATTTTAAACACTGTTTGTTGTGTTAGCCAAAAGCCTGAACAGAACAGTCTTTTTTTTTCCCCTTCCTCATCAGAGATCAAAGAAGATCATTTTTCCCTCTCCTCCTATTTTAAAAAACAAAGCGGAGGGGAATAGGGACAGAAGGAAGGATCTCCATAAGCTTTGGTCAGAATACTTCAGGATAATACCTATAGCAACAAGATTGGTGTTTGATCAGTAAGCATATCAAAGCCACATTAACAGAATGCAATCTGTTGTAACTATCTGTATCATTTAACATGGGTAAGTACTTCTTAAGTGAAAACTGTCACTGTCATATGAACCACTTACCACTTTCTAACAACATCGTGTCCCTGGAGCTCTGAATGGGCCTGCAAAGTGTTGAATTCTGTTGCTGAACAGTGACAGATGGGGACACCAACTGATCATTTATGACTTAATGCAAAAGAAGAAAGACCTCTCCTCTCTGAAGATGGCTGTACACTGATTTGGGTTAGTAACCGGTAACAATTTTGCTTTTTAAAAACCCTTCTCAGTGTAAGTTGCAGATAAGCATATTCACATTGGATTTTCTGTCTTAAATTTTGCTTTTCTCTTTGGATTTTTCCAAAACACAAGAGATTCACAAGAGAAGAAAAAGAAGAATAAAACCCTAACCACGACATAACACTTCATTCAAATCAAGGCTAAGTAGGTAAAGTTATTAATAATGTAGACTTTGATATCAACTCGCTCCCATCTAACCTAGATGTTCAATGGGAAAATCATGTTTCCACCACCTTTGTTATGATAACAGGGCCTCTAAAAGTATCTGAGCTGTAATATTTATTTCATCAGAACTGCTTCCCATGAGGAGGAATCTCACTCTGACCCTCTAAAGGCCAGCCTTTTAGAGACAGCAGTGTTGTGAACCTGTGCTGTAACATTATTTTGGCTGTGATCAATCAGTTGTACATCTAACAACTCTCTCATAGTTAATACTCAGTACCAAGTTCAGTTTTTCCATCCTCAAGGTCCTACATCTTACTCTGAGAAATGGAGAAGAGTGGAAATTGATTCACAACACAACTGAAAAGCAGTATAGTGATTGATAGTCCAGCACATACAAATTCCTTTTTCATACGGGTGGAATGGGTAAGGAATGGTACTGAGGTGATACATCACATACTGCAAAACACGCAGAGGAATATAATTCATCAAGGCTTGACCCAACCACCTTATTTAAAGTCTAGAGAGCACACAGTATCGCAACACAAGACATGATTCCCACAGAACAAACGCAGGTGACTGCTCACTGTTATTAATAAGCATAGTACAGCCTAAAGACCACGACCAGAGATGGAACCCCCCAGTGCTATATACTGCTCAGATTACAGAAGAGGAGGCATTTTGGAGCATGGTTTGGAGCACAGTTACAGGAGGAGCCAGCCCTTTCTGTTGCTCTAGAGAGCCCAATGTGCTTTGCAACTCAAGATTCAGCTTCTCTCTCTGAGCTACCTATTTGCTGGAAAACCCCACAATATCCTCCTAGACAGTGTCACTGTGGATTTTTGTTCCAATGTAGCATCTTGAAATTGAGATGGCAATGACTGCTTGCTCACGGGTCCTGGGCAGCTGTCCTGCAGAGGCACAGGGCAGGAGGGTGGGTGGGTGCTCAGAGCAGCTCCCAGAGAGTCCTGCACTGGGCACAGTGAGCAGTCTCCATCCGAATGTCCATTTGCCAAGAATACCCTTCCCCACCTGGATGGTGGATGGCTCTGCAGAACGTGGAGCCATCATTAAAAATTAAAATTTATTTTAATTAAATTATTTAATAAAAGTCATTAAAATA
>NW_009945562.1:0-292 GCF_000696875.1 Nestor notabilis
AAGTGCCTCCCAGCCCCATAAGTGCTTCCCACCCCATAAGTGAACCCCAAGAGCTTCTTAAAGCCACAGATGCCCCCAGACCCATAAGTGACCTCCCTGTACCCTCCTGCCCCCCAAGTGCCAGCCCAGCCCCATAAGTGCCCCCCAAGTCGCACACATTGGGGCGGGGAGACCCACATGTAGGGGCGCTATGGGGCACAGTGACCCCCATATATGGTCTCTATGGAGCTCTATGGGGCTCTATGGGGTGCAGTGACTCCATATATGGTCCCTATAGGGCTCTCTGGGGCGC
>NW_009945563.1:0-4756 GCF_000696875.1 Nestor notabilis
GCTCCCGGCTGCGCCCCTGTTCCCTTGGGAAATAGAGGCAATGAGGGATTTTCCCCGGCCCCTTAGGTGAGGCAGGGGAAAGGGTGCAAACAGTCAGATCCCGTTATTCTCCGTCCCGTGCTTGCCTGAGTCAGTCCAGGGACAGGCAGCACCATCCACCTGGATGGGCACAGAGTGAAGCAAAGAGGGGTCGGAGCAGGGTATGAGGCTGCTGCAGGCCTCCTCCTGCACGCCAGCAGCAAAAGAGTCGAGCAAACCCAGAGCTCCCTTTGCCATCTCTTCGTGCAGGGATGGTGGCCTTTAAGTTTGTCTTGGCATATTTGCTTTACATGATATGGTGCAACTGTCAGGGTACATGAGCGACAGGGAATCAAAGAGGACTGACTGTATCCCACACAATTCAGAAGGGAAGTGAGATACGTGCATAGAAACATGGAATCCAAATGTTTTTAGAATCGTGGGTTAAGTTTGGGAAGGAAGACTGAATCTTGATGTCCGTTTTAATTAAAGACACCCACCTTGGGAATCAAACTTATATTTTCACTCTCTTACTCCCACATTTACCTGTCTACAAGCTGGTGATTCATCCCCAGAATAAAGGACATTAATTTAAAACAAAACATATAATTAAAGGAAGTAGGAGTGTCCTTCGCCTCAGTAAAGAAGACCCAGCACTGCAGGGAAAATGACATTGCCTCTTAGAATAATGTGAAGCAATCCTGCGGTGTGGGAAATATTGTAACGTTAAGCCAGAGGAACAGGTATTGCATTATACGATTCAAACAGTCAACTGTTCATAATGTCCAAACCTCAGAACTTTGAAAAGAGGAAGAATTCAAGAATCAGGCAGTGGATCATCGGACTTTTTCTCACTTTATTTTTAATTTGCTTTATTTTTCCACATTTTGAAAGGATTTTTTTTTTCTTTCTTTCCATAGCAGAAGTACCCTAACAGGTTTTCAGGCTTCAAATAGTTCTACTTTATCTACCAAGTTAATCTTTGGTGAATGCACCAGAGATTAAATTGGAGCTGAGCCTGGCCAGAGCGCTGGGTCTGGAGGCTGGAGTCGGAGCCCATACCTTCATAAATACAACCATCTGTATTGGGTGCAGATACTGGCAAGTTGCAGTGAGCCAGGGCTTGTTCTTCTGGCTGTTTACTCACTTGTTCTGTGCCTTTATCCTGCATTCTGATCTGGCAGTTACCTCCAGCCACTGCCCTAACTGGCCCTTGCAACCGAACTCCTGAAAGTCGGCCTCATGTGCTTCCTACCTCCCAGACATGTCAGGGACCCAGAGCAGAAGGTCTCCAGCTATGGTGACCTGCTAAAATGTGTGCTTGGTCTTTCTTGGCATTACCCTGACAGGTCTCCAGCTCGCCACTGCTGTTGGATGAAGTTGAGCACTGAAACTGGTTGGCGACTTTCCTGGGCAGTTTTTCAAGATACTTTTGGAGACCTCAGTTTGCCCTCTTTAAGTTTCTGCCCTGTCCTCCCCTGCTCTGCAGCAGAGAGTTGTACTCCTGCCTGAGCTGATCTTCCCCAACAAAATACAATGTCTGTGCAACTGTCATGTGAAACAGATTATATCAGGGATGGTGTGGCCCACACCTCGCTTCCAGGCCAGTGCTGAGTAATCCTGTAGTCACTGAGATCACACGTCAGCCGGGGCGGTAATTGAGGTTGGATGCCCAGCTTGTCCCCTCCTTCCCTTCTCCCCCCTCACCTCCCTGCTGTACCTGGATCTCTTTAAACTTCCTCCAGCTCACCTCAAACCCCAGCATCCACTCTCATGGAGCCAACGTCCATTCTCAGCTTCTCATGGGAACCTTGTCGGCGGGTCTAACCACTTATCCAAAACCCTGGCATTCGGCAAGCAGGTTCTGAGCTAACTCTGGTCTCTCGTAAATTGTTTCTGCACTTGTCGTAACAAATGCATGGCCAGAAACGGGGTTTTTGGAATGGGAACAGGTGCAGAGTGAGGCTCGCACCATGAGGGTTGAGGGAAGGCCTGGTCACACTGAGCTCTGTCTCGGCCTGGCCACATGCACAGAGGCTGCTAATAATCATCCTGGAAGACTCCTCAGAGAGATGCTTTAGATAGGAGAGTAGATGCAGAGATTCCTGGTCAAGGGATCCAGACGCTGCTGTGAAAAACCTAAGGGCAGTAGGTTTGCTCTGTCTCCCAATGGAGTAATTTTGAGTAGAAAGGCAGCACTTCTGTGAAAAGACCTTCTTCCTAGTGATTCCATGATTTCCTTTTTTCAGAACTAGTCAGCTGAGGAAGAAGACTGCATAACTCACAGATTACTTAGTAGGAACATAATACATATTTGAGCAGAAAAAAATCTGATGCAATAGGATCCAGATCCCTCTACATTCATGTGTGGAACAATGCAGGCACTGGGAGGGTAACAGAAGGATACCAGAAAAGGTGGAGGGGAGAACCTCATCCTCGCTGCTCGTTTCTGTCATGAATTACATTCTGCTCTGCAGTTTCTCTTTCGTACTGTAATAGCCACAACTTCCCAGCTCCAGGCTCAGACCTACAATAAAACATTGCAAAGGCATTTTCTTCCTGAAAATGGTCTTCTTTTCCAGGATTTTTTGCAAGCTTTCCAGTTCATGTGCTCCCGGTCTACAGCAGTTGTCCCTGGAAGGACACCAGCTTTGGGGAGATCCTATCGATTTAATGGTGATGGCTCAAACACTGAAGTGTTTAGCAGGTCTGTGGACTGAGGACCATGCTCTAGAAAAAGGCTGTCTGTAATTTCTGATGCTTCTTGCTGCAGACCTGTCTCGTGTGTTATTTCCCTTGCAGTAGCTCTTAGCAGATCAGTAAGATCAGAGCCGTGTCACATTAAGCCCTGTGTGAGCACAGCCTCTCGCCCTGCCCTGCAGAGCAAAACAACATGGATGGGCAGAAGAGGGGCAAAGAGGAAAGAGGTTTATGCCAGAAGTTGACAGTTGCATCGACAAACAAGATGCTGTAGGTAGTGTGGTGGAGGTGAGCTGGAGAGGAGAACACGAGTGGTTCCAGAGCACAGCTGTCTCCATGCAAACAGGCAGGCCGGGAGAGAGCACAGAGGTGGTGTGGGAAGGTCTCGGGGGGGTAGGAGGGGACCTTGCCTGAAAGACTGGCTTAAGCGGAGCGATGTTGCAATAAGGGCTGCAAAACAGAGAAGTAGAATTGAAAATTATTTCTGAGCATGTTGTGAGCTCTGTTTGCTCCTCTTCCTAGCCCCGGGTACCTCTTTATACAGCTGCACACCTTACACCAACGACAGCTCCTAAGTTGTACGTGGCAGAGGCCAGATTTCAGTCTATTGCTTTCCACTTGCCGTTCTCTGCTGTAGAAAAGCAGCACTTACGAAATGTCAGGCAGGGACAATGTCTCAACTCGGAGAGAGGTTGGCTCTCCTTCCGTCTCCCCCAGCTCTGAGACCAGCCTCAAGACTTTGCCTCATTTTAACATAAAAACTGATTGCCACATGCTTTCCTCTCTTCTGGAACCGCAGCAGCGATACTCTGCCTTGCAGTCTGCAGTGGCAGGGAGGTCCCCCGGTGCTTGCAGGCCATGTCTCCTGGCCTCCTTCACTTCTTTTGTTAGAGACCAGAGTCCTCCCCCTCCCTCAGTGCTCCCTCGCCCCTTGTTCCCATGTGACATGGTGATGCTCGGGTATTTGCTGGTCTTCTGCTGATTTTCTGCTCACCTCTGACCTAGCATTTGCAGCGCTGTGTTGCTCAATCCCACTTATCTACACGTTGCTCTTTGCCCTACGGTGCTGCAGAGACGACACCTGGAGATTGGCACCGCTGCCTGCAGCCGGTGGGACAACATGAGCAAAATACCTTCCAGAAAATTTTCCAGAGCAAATTGGAGGTCAGAGCACCCACACTGTGGCTCCGCAAGAGACAGAAAAGGAGGGAGAGCTGGAGTTCACACCAACAGCCCCAGAATGGGACAGTGACAAAGCAGGAGCTACAGTCTCCAGTCCCGTGTTGCAGAGAGTTGTGCTGAAGCCATTAGGCTGGCAAGACATGGGCTGTCTTTCCAAGCAGGGGCTGTAAGAGTTGACTTTGTGTTTTACGAGTAGCCTGTTCCCTTGTATTCCAAAAAAAAATTGGCAAAGAAGTTGCTGTCCACCAACTTTCCAGAAGTTCTCCATAGTTGTCTGACATTTCCTGGGTAATTGTGGCCTCCTACTTTGATGAATTTGTTAAGATCATGTATTAATGCTTTTTTCTAGCATATCCAAGCTTTCGAAAGATCATCAAGGGAACAGGAATTCTATCCTTCCAGGATACCCTGCCAAGTGTCAGAAGTTCCCAGTACAGAACTTGGGAATTTATTTACGCGGTTTCTAAAAGAGGAGAGCTGTTCAGAGGTGCTGAGGCTGCAGGCTGGGTAGCTGGGACTCCATGGTGTGTATTGCTGGGGTGACATAAACCAAGGGAGGTCTTAGAGAGGGTGTAAGGAGAGTGGGCTTAAGAAACAAGATTTTTCTTCATTAAAAGCATTAAAGTCCATGCCCTCTGCTCTCGTGTCGAGCACCATGGGGAAAGTGGGGCTGCCCGGGGATCAGTTAGGACTTGTTGGTGTGAGTCCCAGCACCTGGGCTGGTCTGTGTCATCTGGCAGCTGGCCTTGCTGGACTGGGTACCAGGCGGGATAGCCAGAGTACCATCCTCCGCACCCCTCGCTTCTTGGTCCCTGGCATCTCCCTGTCTTTGCATTTACAGATTTAGACGGGAGCC
>NW_009945563.1:4788-5091 GCF_000696875.1 Nestor notabilis
CCCCTTCCCCATGCCAGAGAGAGCCCAGCAAGGGAGCTGCAGCCAGTTTCTGCTCCCTTTGTGCCTTGTGGCGCGGGAAGAGACTGGGATTGCGTAAGTGAGGGCGGCAGGGGAGAGAGGTGAGCCTCGAGAGTGCTCCGCGCCGACGGGCCCATCCTGGTGGTGAGCGGCAATCAGGGCTGTAGGAACCCGAGGTGGCAGGTGTCAGCCACAGGGTGAACCAGCGTCCAGGGTTGTGCCAGTGGAAATCGGTGTCCCCGTGTCCCCGTCCCGGGGTGGTTGCGGTTGAACGGGGGGTCACGG
>NW_009945564.1:0-41946 GCF_000696875.1 Nestor notabilis
TTCGTAGCTCTCCGGGTGTCGGAGGTGCTTTGTGTACCTGAGTCTCTGAGGTTGGCCAGTACTTGTCATCCGGTGCTGAGCAGGAGGCGCTTGGGAAGGCTTTTGGGAGCCCGAGTGCTCGCCTTGTAGCGGGGGGACCTTGGCTGTCGCCGCAGGGACCCACCAGGTTTACATTTCCTTTTTATTCACCTTCTTGCTGGCTTTTTAAATGGTTTATCTACGTACGGGTTGGTGCGTTATAGTGGTTCCAGAGAAGCTGGCTGTTGACAAAGCTGATCCTTCAACAGCTCTGCTGCTTCCTCTGGGAGCTTTTCAAATTCTAGTAGTACAAGGAAGCTGTCTTACTGTTCATAACTTGGTCAACTTTACTATTCTGCATCAGTGCAATAAAATAGAAATGATACACCTGCATCTTTGTTAACACAAGTAACCTCTCACTAACAGCTGTGTTGTTGCTGGGGAAAGAGAACACGGTAGTAAGATGCACTCAAAGAACAGAAAGACTCTGATGCTTTTCCCTGTCATTGTGTTATTACAAATGTGGTCCTAAGGCATAGACAGTTAAGCTGGTAGGGGAGAGATGCAGAAGTTTAAAATCGCAACTTTGCATGTTTAATGCAAATCTGTTTGAGAAGGGAACTGAAAACTCAAGAAAAAAAAGTGTGATGTTTGTAAAACATGTTGTGCAATACCCACTTAGAATACAAACTGTGTACAAGAGTGGTGATGATGGATGACTTATGAAGAATCAAAGGGGAAGCAGAAGTAAGGCGGGGGAATGAAATCTGGCAGACAAAAGTATTTTGTTAGTTGTTTGGGTTTTTTTTTAGTTTTGAAGGCAGTTGTGTCCTTCATTCCCCCAAGACTAAGAGCAAGCCTGGAAAAAACTCCTAGGCATCTGGGAGGAAGAGAAGTTGTTTAAATTTGGCTCACCACATTGGGGGAGGAGGGGAGGAGTGACCATAATGCCCACTAGCTTTCAGTTGAAAAAAAACCAAAACCCAACAAAACAAAAAACCAAAACAAACCAAGAAAAACAACAAATCCACAAAAAACCACAAAGTTGAAGCAAAACTAGTAGTAATAAATGGACAGTGAAAGGAAATTGCATAAAAGATAAAAGCAGTGGGAGAAAGCCCAGGGAGAACTAACAAATACTTGAAGTTAAATGGCCTTCTGTTGGGCGGGGCGGGGGCGGAGAGAGCTGCAAACCAAACAAGTAATAAGTTATTTAGTCCCACCTTCTTAAACATTGTGCTGTGTTTGAACAGTCTTTTACACAAAGATGCTTGTTGATAAAAAATACATAGGTGTCAAGAAAGACTTAAAATTTTGATTGATTAATAAAGTAGATTTGTCCTGTTCAATTACAATACAAGAGTAATCCTGATTTAGATACTTGAGGTTCCTCTTTCCTTTGGGAGTATTATTGTCATCATTAAGAACTCAAAGGTTTGTTGGTACAGATAATCGGTGCATATAAATTGATGACTTAGTTATTTTTATCATTTTTGAGTAATTCTCTACATAGCAACAAAGGAAATTGAATACCTTAAATGGAAAATGATTCATTTCAAAATGTCAAGTGAAAAAAAAAAATTTCCGAATTTGTCTTCCTATGTTTCTTTCTCCTCAAACTCAGTTAACTTGAAACTGCTGCTGTTTCTTATCCAATGCTGCTGTTATATCTGTGATCTAGCTGAAGAAAATTGAATTAAAACATTGCTTACAAAATAAAAATGCTGAGGTGATGTTTTGGGTTTTGTTTTGTTATTGTTTCAGGCTTTCATGTGGGGCCAAACCCAGACAAGTATGGGGTTATCCAGAGAAATGAATGCTAGAACTGAATTTGATTAGAGCAGGATTGTGCATTGTTTATATGTAAACTCATGAACAGTCTGAAGGCGACGTTATAGAAGCTTTGAAAATTGTAATAAACATTGATAAGTAGGACAGTATAAGCATAAGGGTAACAACTAGAATTCATAAAATATAGTATGTGTTTTAAGGTCAGCCTTAATGATATTCAGATAACGATCTTTTTATTTTTGAAGTACTGCCTTCTAGTGTCTGCAGTTAGTGCAGAAATTACTGTAGTTGTTTACTTACTTATTTTTAGAATAGTACAACAAACTTAAAAACGAGGGAGTATGGCACAATGTAAATTGTTTGCTTTGTGGAAGCGTAACTGTAAACATATTCCTCTATTTTAAGTAGAAGATGTAGATGTGTAATTACTTAACAGAACCAGAGTTCAGTTTTTATCAGCAGTGGTCAGTAACATCCGTCATCTAATACAGCATTCATCCAGCCCCTTTGTACGTGAGAAGGTTGCTGTGATGTCAGTTCTTGCGGAAGAACACAGGAGTTGTTTCCAGGCTGGACAAATAAGCAAAGGAGGAAATGTTTCAAAGTGTGCCAATAATGATGAACTTTATTTCATCTATATAAGATTTAGAATAAAATATTTTTCCTCAAAGCTCACATGTAAAAATAGTTATGAGAAATATTACTTTGATCTATGCCTTAGTAGAAGCGCAGCCTGAAATTATTTAGAGTAAGCTTTGTTTGTTCCAAATGGTGGTCACTTCACAGTGCTTTCATTGAAGAAATTGAAGTAGAGAGAGATGTGTTGGTGTATTTCATGTGACTTGTAGTTTTCAGGTGTGTGGTATTACTGTTATAAACAAAACATCACTTACAAAAACCAGCCGTAACCGGAAACTTGCAGCATGTAGTGTATGAGGACCTCATGGTATTTGTGTTGAGTATGCTACTAGTTCAGATCTTTCCATTGAAAGGTTGGTTACAGCATGATGACCTAGAGGAAATAATTTGGTCCATATAGATTTCATAGCATGCAGGTTTTAATATTATAGTTGATGTTAGTAGTTACAGGAGGACACATGGAGAATGGGTCATTGATAACTGATAAGGTGCTTTATTTAGATTGTAGTCACAGCAGAAAAACAGAGGGTGGTGAGTTACAGGTGAGTGTTGAAAGTTTACATGAGTTCAGCATGCAGCTGGACAAATTCCTGGAGGGGAAAAAAAAAATCCATCATGGGTCTTTGACATTAGAGAAGTTACCTCAGGATTCAGGAAGTACTTGAGTGGCAAATTAGTGGAGACTAGAAGAGTATTTTGAGGAAGTGTCATTACATGCTAGCCTTGGTTTAGCTTTTTTCCGTTTGCATTTATGAAGCCACCCTCGGAGGCAAGTTAAGAATGTGATGAAACCTTTGGTACAACTGAGTACAGCCATCCTGTTCAGTTCTCTACCAGTGTAGTGCTAATAAAATAAAATAAAAGAAGTAATCACTGAATGAATAGGTCCACTAAACATTTAGTATTTTCTAATGTATAAAGGAAAAAGGTACCTGTGAGTAGTGCATTTGTCCTGTCAATCAACAATTCTGCTTACTACTTTCATAAATACTAGGCTTGTGAATAAGTATCTGCTGGTTATAACTGAAACTGTGCAAGTTTCCTGCCTGAGGGGAAACTCGTATGCTGAAGCAAGTGGTAGAAATAATTTGGCTACTGCAGCAGAATTGCATTTGATTAGAATGGTAGGTTGATACTAATACAGTGTTACGGAGTTAAATTTGGGACAGAGCTGTGGTGACGTGGTTTTCTTTCCCTTTGCCTCTAATGTTTTTGATTTATGTTTTGTTGAAGGTATATACTGTGCACTGCTGCACAGGGAGTAGAATAGGATCTTTGTGGGGGAGGGTTGTTTTCATCTCCCCCTGGTAATAGCACTGTACATTGCATCATGAACTTCCTACATTTTGTTGCATTTTGAATGCTTTGTGATATTAGGAAGGTATTTGCAGGGCTTATTTCAGGCATAGAACTTGAGAAAATTTAGGTTTTTACCATGGTCCTCTGTTTATGCTGTAGAATGTTACAAAACTATATGAAGTTGCTTGGGCATCTCTATTTGGTTAATTAAAGCAGATAAGACAAATGTTTCTTTGCTCTTTTCTCTGTCTTCTCCACACTTTAGACACTTTCTATATTTTCTTTTTTTTAATTGAACTGAATATTTAGTTTAAAATGTTGTCTACCTTCTGCTTAGTACTACTAGTATTGGGATTAGTGGAAGTAGTAGTGTAGATAGATGCTCCAGGTAATCTGTCATGCTCTACTGTGTTCAGGCCTGTGCTATGTGAATGACTGCAACATCTGCAGTGTTGCTGCCTGTTTAAAGCCCTGAGCACCCTTGTCAGCTTCTCATAGCTGACCCTGCTTTGAGCAGGTAATGGAACTAGAGACCCCCTTGCTGAGGCCCCTTCCAGTCCTAACTGTTCCATGAAAGTGATATTCCGGAATAATATTATTTTGCAAATCATGGATTGCTGTGCAAATTACTCAGCTGGGGAATCAAAATATTTGGGGCAATGGTATTACTTAAAAAAAAAACCAAAACAAAACCAAAACAAAAACCAAACAAACAAAAAAACCCCACCAAGAACAAAAAACCCCAACCAAACTCAAACCCTAAACCAGTATCTAATGTTGATTCTGTGTGGAGTATTTTCTATTGCGTGAGTGTTTCGAAGTACCCTTTGAAAAGAGGATTGGGAGCAAAAAGTGTGAATCCTGGAGAAAAGCACAACTTTAGAGGTGGCTCAGAAGCATGAGAACTAGTAAAAGTTTTTAAAAGCAAACTTTTGGAACAGAAGGAGTGGTAAAGATCTTTTTCAGCCCAGTTGATTATGTGATTCTAGGATATAAAAGCATTATCCCGTAAGTAGAAACATTGCAACTGAACTAAAATTCTTAGCCTTTGTCAAACAATGCTGGTAATAGGTTTGGCTGTAAGGCATGGAAAAAAATACCTTGGCCAAGTGCATCAGAATGAAACAGCCCGGGATGCCATCAGTTTCATTATTGCTTTTTCTAGTATCTTCATCCAGAAAATACTGGGCAGGAGCAGAATTGCAAGTATGCTGTTAGAGAGCTGACAGCAAAATAGGGAGAAATAGAGATGCAAAAATTGATGAGTAGTTTTAGAGCTGATGAAACTGCTGTCAAGTTTCCTGTTCAGCTGACTTGTGTTAAGGACTTCTTGTCATGATTCAAGTATCTATAAAGATTATCCTGATAATAAATCCGTGGTGTCCAGTAATATAAGCTCATGCTATTGTTTTCTTGTGGGTTCTTGGCAATGTTGGGTTGCTTGTTTTTATGAAAGTTATGGAATTTCATTATCTTTAAGACTCCTATCTCTTCGCAAGCTTAAATGAAATGACTGGATTCAAAATTTGTGAGGGAGGAGCATAACAGCACAAATACGCTAAAGAAGCTTGCAAAAATACCGTACCAAATAGCTTTGTATCCACATCTACTGGCAGAGTGGCTTGCAGTGGCTAATGGTGCAAACCACTGATGCAAGGAGGGGAAGAGTGCTTGATGGCAATGGAAAACATGATCTGTAGGTAGCTGTAGCTGCCTACACAAAGATTTGGTTGGAACATAGTGACAGATGCTTCCACTCTGTCTCTCTTGGCACACTGAGCAAAAAACTAAGGTTCTACACTTACAAGGTATGCCATATCTAGTAACAGTCTTCTGCACACTGTCCTGGATGAAAAATTATTTAAGTAGAAGAGTTGGTATGTGGTTCTATAAGTACTTAAACAGCTGAGACTGGATTTTTTGTGGTATTTGTTGCCTGTATTGAAAGACCTTGAGGCATTCCTGAATGCTGCCTCTTCTAGTACTGGAAACACCCTGTTCTTACCTAGCTGTCAAATTCAGAGGTTTTATGATCAAAATGTACTTTTTAGATGTAAATGAAATTTCAAAATCAAAGTTGAGATGCAGTTGCTACTCTTAATACAGCTGCTTAAGTAGTTAGTAGCTGAATGATTTGAGCAAAACAGAAGTGAGTGCTGGTTCAGCGTTTGTGCCCCATTAAGAATTGCACCTTTACTTAAGCTAATGAAATTGTCTTTGAAGATTCTGTAGCTATGATCCAAAATGAAATAATTAAATCTGTGAGTTAACTGTGTTAATCTCACCTATAAGGGGACACTTTCTGATTTTGCTGAAGTGACTGGATTAAAGAACCTACTAAGTTTTTAGTGGAAAGATAGTATGATAGAACTGTATACCTAAAACACTAGTCATTCAGGCCTACTTACGTACATGTTATTGAAAACCTTCCAATTTAAATGTAACAGTGTCTTAAAAAAAATGGACTTACTCATTACATGACTTCTTGAAGTTGTTCAGTTGTTTCTCAGATTGTAGCAATCAGAATGCATCTGGCAGAGAGGGTTTTCGAACATCAAAGTTTCTGTGTTGTTTCTTGCTAAGGAGTTTTCCTGCTGCGGCAAATGTCTTGCTATGAATTCCTTTCCAGATGATTAGTACTTTCCATAGTGTGTTACTGCTGTCTTACTTTGCTAAGTTTTCCCTGGTATCCCACAAAACTGCTACCATCTCTGGTATGCTGGCAAGGTTTGTTAATTATTAAGTTACTATCATTCAGTGTTAGGCAAATGCCTCAAATACCCTCAAATATTTATTAATTTATTAATGGCAAAATAACCATAAAGTTATTGTGAAAATTACACTTGCTTTGCAGCAGCTGTGGCTACTGTATGTCAGGGCATTACTTTGTAAGGAATGCAGGAAGTGGTCTGACTTGTTATCATTGCTTCTGTATTTAGTGCTTGGGCTCTAGGGAATTTGTGTGCACTGATTTGTGATAACTAGAGAGTATTTCTTAAGAATGAATTACCAAATAATATGTTCTGTGCTTGTTTAGCTCTAGAACCAATTATAAATAAAATGTTGAAAGTCTTGGATTTTTTTGTTGGTGGGTTGGTTTTTTTTTTAATAGAAAATTATTGTGCAACTCATCTTAGAGTAGGGAAGAATGTTAAAGTGTATGTGAGCAGATGGTGAGATTACTTCTACTTAAGGTAACAGGATTTGTCTCTAGTGAAGTCATCCCTTGTTTATTAAGATAGAAAACTGATTTAGATTTTGGGAGTCTTTGTCCTGGTGGAGATGTAATATCCTGTATTGATTCTTCTGAAGTTTTTTACCAAAACCTTTTAAATTTCTCATTAGAAATGAATTTCTTCATGGCTCAATTTGCTAGATTAGCGCATTTGTAAATACACTTATTTTTTATGTAAGCCTCTGCAAGTGAAAATCTGGTTTGAAATTAATTTCCATTCCATGTAAATAAAGGGTTTGATCTGAAGAGGGTGTTCACGCATTTATTCTGTTTCTTTGTCCTTGATATTAATAAAGTTTTGCTGCTGCATTTCTAAGGATTATTTTATTCTTTTGAAATAGTGAATAATGAGTAATGCTGAAGTAAAATTACTTGGCCATACACAGGTACTTGACTGAGCAAATTGACTTTAGACTTAACTATTGCCACCAAGGAAGTGTTGCTTTTAGGGAAGCTACTAGAGTGGAGTCAGAGAAGGTCTGCAGGGTGATGTCTGATCGCATCCGGTCAAATACTTAAAGAAAATACTGCTTAAAGACAGCTAAGTCTCACTGCAAGAGACGACATTTTTTGTCAAGGCAGTAGATAAATTGAATCAGGTGGTTGATATTTTTAGACCTGCTTTTAAATGAAGCAGGCAGTATTGGGGAGTTACTGCTAGGGAAGTGTAAATGTACTGGCTTTATACAAAGTATGAATGTGTCCATTTAATTTCAAATTTAGAGGAGAAGCATATGTTTGATGCATTCTTTAAGTGGAGAGTTCTGAGTTGTGCTTTTGAAGGTGAACAGATTGACAGCTGAAAACTGATTATTACTGTTACTTAAAATAGTATGCAGCAGTTGAGATAAGAACAATCTTGACTCTCTGAGGATTACTTCTAGGTCTTCTGATGAACTCCAGTTGTGAGAAACTTCTGATGAATTCCTAAGGTATGGTCAGAAATGGTTTAGGTATCTGATTTACCTGTTTCTGGGATTTGCATTGACACGTTTTCTTCTGAGTGTTGGAGAGGCGTTCCCTGCTGATAGATGGTTCAAATGGAGTTCGCCTTTCTCTTTGTAAATGTTGGAGGAGTTTAAATTCTGCCTTTGAACTTAGATGGCTACAAAGTCAGAAGTTCAAAGTGAAGCTAAACTTGTGTAAAAATGTTAACTGAGGCAGTGTAGTTAGCACTTAAAAGAACTTTGTTCTAGTCATGCTTATGCCTATGGACCTTTTCTTATATTTTGTCATGTGAATTTACTGCTTAAAACTGGCATGCAGGATAAAGTTTTGCTAAAAATATTGCAATTTTTTCAATTTTTTTATTAGTTTTTAACTGGAAACTGCAGGCTGTATATAAAATTTGATGAATTTATGCACTGATTTGGTTTTAGAAGTTTCCCAAGGACAGGATTTAAATACAATGATCAAATTGAGTGTGTGAGACTGTCTTGCAAAAATAAAATTCAACTTCTCGGAGTACTGCTGATTATAATATTCTTCTGACTTGAATACTAGAAGTCACTGGATTTGTCCGTGCAAGTGTGCAATCAGACACTGTCAAAATGCAGTACTAATGGGAAACTGTAAAATAAGCAGTTCTTGAGTGATTGGGATTGTCTGTATGTTACAAATGGAAGTGCTGCAGTAGCTGTGCGCCATGTTTGAGTGTTAAGGAATGTACTTTTATCTGCAGTCGTGACTGTGGAACAGTGACTCCTTGTGAGTAGGAGACTGTTTGGCGAGTATGGAGATCAAAGCTGTCAATTTCAGCAGAAAAATAAGGCTTCCTACTTTTTAAAGGAGCGAGAGCTGTTATATATAGTTACTTTGAAGGCCATATAATCTTGAATTTTTTTCTTCAAAAAGAATCACTTGCTGCTGTAATTATCAAACAGTACCAGAATGCATTGATAATCTTCAGAGTTGTAGCCCAAACAGTTTTGAGTAGTCTCAGAAAATATGATCCTAATTTAGCTTTTTGAATAAAAATCAGGAAAAAAATCCTGCTGCTATTTAGAATCCTTAGGCAACAGCAGGACTGTGAAAACTGCACTTACTTTATGCTGCTGCTGCTTGGAAAAGCCAAGTAGCAGTTATTGAGAGGACTTTATAAGTCAGGGTGTTTCTACATCTGAAAATTTGACATAGTAATTTTAACCAGCTGTAGGTTAATAAGGAGATTAAAGCCTTCTTGGATATCTACGCATTCTGAGCAGTTGGTGTGAAGTACATCAGGCTTCTCATTAGGATGTTATCTGTGGCTGGTAAGCTTGGATCATCTACAAAATACTCAGTACATCTTTAGGAGAAGATTGAGGATGACCGTCCTGCTAACAGGAGGATGGCAAGTAACCGAATGCTGCTGAAGGCCACAACTGGGCTGTAAATGGGATGAGGGGAATGCACTGTCTATAGAAGAACTCAGCAGAAAAGTTTCGGGGTTTTGTGTTTTTTCTGGTTTGTTTTTGGTTTTTAAATTTTTTTTATTTTTTTTTAAATCAATTCCCTGATCAGGTTCAACACTCAGCTGTGCAAATAAGCAGTAGGTAGGACAGGACTTCTTCCTGATGGCAGTAGTTGTGGCTTTAATGAATGTCAAACTCTGCAGCTTAATATGTTGTATGGAAAAGCGTCTGGTGTCTCCTCTTTTCTGTAGACTTCATCCATGTTGAATATAATTCTCTCACAGAATGGATACATACTAGTAATGCGTCCTTAAGCTCCTCCTTGAGGCTTTATTCCCCAGGACTTTAGTTGGATGGTTTTCAGGGTATTATAACTTGGTTAGTCTGTCACTCTTTCAGTCTTTCTGAAGACATCCTCTTTCATTAAATTTTATCTGGTACCTCTAACATCAGTTCTGGTTTAATCTTGCTTTGTGAAGGGTTTCACCTGAATTCATGTTTTCAGACTTAGCTGAAATATGTAGAACCTTTTATGAAGATGTCCGTCCTTCACAATATAAGCTGCTGAAGTGAAGTAGATAAAACAAAAGCTTGGCCAGAGTCTTGAAGAATTTAAAGAATGTGTTAGAAATCTGTTAAGAATCTTGCTGTCTGTAGTGAGTCCACAGAAATACGGTTGGTTTGTTTAAAGCATGTATCTCTGATCTGATTCAAGTGGGCGGATGGTGGATGGAACCAGAAAATAAACCCCTGCTAATGGGTGTGAATAGTAATAAAGACAGACTTTTGAGTTATCTATGTTTTTTGCTGCAGAGAACTCTTGTAGATTTCTGCATTACTTAAACCTATGATGATTTACATCTATAAAAGGCTCATCTAGTTCAGTGAAACTGTGTTTTAATGAGGATTGCTGTTTATGTAACCCTCCTAGCAGAAACTCATTATTCATGATTTTATCTTGCTACTTGGTATGCATACTAGCTGTTGCTGGTAGACATCTTATCTCCTGGACTGAGCTATAACCTGACTGTGGTGAAAGCTGCAGAATAAAGTAGAAATATTGAAAAATAGCCTAGTTCTTGTGGCAATCTCTTGCAAGATTATTTTAATAAGAGGCATAGATATTGTGGTGAATATAGGAAGTTGTATAATAGTATACTGAGCACAGGACTGGAATTAGAGAATGTGAGATGTCATTTTCTAGCAAAAATTACCTGTCAGTTTCTTCCCTTACCTAGTAGTGAATGACACTTGCTTTAAGGGGCTGTTAAAGGGATTACTTAATGCGCAGCTGTACTTAAATTGCTTATTTTGCTTCTCCAAGAAATACCATTTCATAAGCGTTATTTGTCTTACGAGGGTAAAGTACAATCAAGTGTTCCAAAAGGAAGGGATGTCCTTCAGCATCATTATGACCATCATAGTCATGGTACAGCAGTTTGATAGGTCTGTTGTTTTTGTGATATATTAAACTGGAAGTCCTCTCAATAATGTGCTTTATCAGTGCTTTAGAAAGATTTCTACTTCTGCAATTGAACCTGGCTAGGTGTGCAGAATTGCTCAAATCTGAAGACAGTTAGGTAACTGACTAGCTTTTCTGTGTCTCCAGTTTAGTGGTGCAAAAAGAAACCAAGTATTTACCTACTGGTAAGTAGTAAGAAAAATAAATGGGTCTTGCATAATTCAAAGGCTGTGAAATTAATTCTGTGGCTTCTCCTTTTAAGTTTGACACTTCATCCCTACCCCCCTGAAAACAGTTGGTCTCTTAAATTTTCTGTCCTGAATTTCTGAAGGATGTGTGCCTCCTCGTCAGTTGGTGATGTATGACTTAATATTTTTCCACATAAGACTTTTAGTATTTCTAATGTTTCATTTCCTTTTCAGATCTGCTAAATCTATTCCAAAGCCAAGGGTAGACAACCAGTACAAGGGAAGTGTTCCTTCTTTAAATGGACATCTGCTCTTGCGGCATGGCCCAGGTATCCAGTAGCAATGGATTTAAACAACGTTCATCATCACCTTTGGCAGCCGCAAGGTCAAAAGATGTGGACAAAGAGGAGGCATTGCAGATGGAAGCTGAAGCATTAGCTAAGATGCAGAAAGAAAGAGGTGTAACTGGTAATAGACAAACTTTTCATTCTTTAAGCAGCACGAGACAAAAAACACAGACTCATAACAAACAGGACCATGATCTCATGGTGTTTCCAGAGTCTGATGCCAAGGGCATGGAAGATAAACTAAGTAGCATTGACATAGAAAAGCTTACTCATGCTGAACTAGAGAAACTGCTGCTGGATGACAGCTTTGAATCTAGTAAAGTACCTACCAGTAAGTTACCAGTAAGTCCTGTTTTGAGCCCATCTGTATCTTCACAATTTTATCTTGGGCCTATGGGTCAGAGAAGACAGTGGATGCCTGGGATATCAGCACCTGTGACATGCACTTTACCTCCTGTTTACCCCTCAGCTTCTTACACAAAACAGACTGGTGTATTTCATAATGGATTCCATCCAAGTATGTCCTCCTATCACTCTAGAGAACCTATTTACCTTGGTCTTCCAAGACAAATGCAATACATTTCATACCCGTTGGCAGCTACTACGCCTTTCCATCCACAGGGAAGCCTACCTATATATCCTCCAGTGCTTACACCAGAAATGGCAAAAGTATTTGACAAAATTGCGAGCACCTCAGAATTCTTGAAAAATGGCAAGTCAAGCACGGACCTAGAAATGACTGCTATAAATTCTGCAGTTTCTAACCTACCAGCCTCGGAAAACTGTGGGGACGTTAGTAAATTTGACTGGTTAGATTTGGATCCCCTAAGTAAACCAAAAGTCGATAGTGTGGAGACTTTAAATAAGGCAGAGAATGATGGAGAGAAGGCTTCAAGTATGACTGCTGAAGATCCATGGGATGCTGTGCTCTTAGAAGAAAAGCTGTTAGTAACTTGTCATCTAGAACGAAAAGTTAATGGTAAATCTTCTGGAGCAACAGTTACAAGGAGCCAGTCCTTAAATGTGCGAACAACTCAGCTTGCAAAGTTTCAGGGCCAAACATCACAGGTATGTAAATCAGCATTTTTAAATTCCAGTGTAGTAGTAAAGATTAATCACAGTATTTAAGGACACTTTAAGGTCTGGATTTGTTTGTTAAATATTACTTGGCTTGAGCAGTGCCCAAATAATAGGATGTTACTGGCATATGCATGTATTAGTGATATTCAGAAAATTGTATGTTGGTACTGAATGAAATCCCAAAATAACTCTGGCCTTGTGTGATCTTTCCATATATACTGAGGAAATTGCTGTTTTTCAATACTTCAAAAAAAGAAAGGGAAATAATCTTCAGAACAATTAAATATTTAAATCATTGATAAATATTTAAATCAATGAGCAACTCGTATGATACTACAAAAGAGGTGGCAAGTTAGACACTGAAAGCATTATCTTGAGTAGCCTTTATCTGATTTTGGAAAAAAATTTTTTGCTTTACGTTTGAGCCTGTCAGCTTTTATTAAAAAAACAACAAAAAAACCCCAACAGTTAGAATAGAAAGGTGGCATAGTCAGAACTTTTCTGCTCTCTCGGTATCATTTGCAGTCTTTCATAGGACCACTATAATTCTCTTCCGTAGGTATAAAGCTTTCATTTTGTGTAGGAATGTAGAGAGATCGTAGCCTAACCTTTTGGTTATACTGTCCTGGAAGGTGGGTTGCCTGTTGGGTCAGAAACCCTGTACTTCTATTCTGGAAGAAGGAAAACTGTGGTTGGGCACAAAGCCACAAGGGTACCTTTTTTTGGGCAGGACAAAAGGGTGATTTTGGCTCTGGGATCAGGATCACTTCCATCAACCTTTCAATACAAAAATGTCAGGCTTTAGTTATGACACTCATCTTTTTGGACATTGAGTATATGCTGTATACTCAACACAAATATGCTAGTTTGTATCTAGGCTAAACCGTACAGCAGATGATCAATAACAGTCTCATCTGGTTAATTATGCTTCCATGCGTGCATCCTACCCTGCAGTCCAATAAGTGGCTGTAGATTATTTAATTTTTCCTACGTTTTTAAATTCCTTCTATGATAATTGCATCATAAAAGAAGATATTATGTTTTTAAAATATTAGTCACCTCACTAGAAAGTGATTATGAATACTTTTGTATTTTTATTTTTTGGTGGAAAGAGTACGAAGACTGAAGGAGATGTCTTCAGTGGAAAAGTTACTATCCTGGCAAGGGTGATAGTGGCAGAAAAAATGATACTTGTAGAAATTGTTTGGGGGGAGGGGGTTAAGTAAAAGATTTGTTTGCCTCTAAGACTTTGGACTGTATATTTTGAATCTTAGGTATTATCTTTCTTAGGTGTTTTTAATAGACTTAGGACATGCCGTTTAAAAACCCAACTGTTATCAGTCAAGGATAGTTTCCAAACTGCTACTTAATTCTTCCCCCCTCACCCTTCCAAAATGGGGGAGTTTTTTTTTTTCCTTTATTCTGAGAAAAAGGAATATTTACTAGACTTTGGCTTAAAGGGCTGTCTAAATTTCCCTTGAAGTGAAGTTTTTGGCCCCTCATTTGAAGGATTTCCTGTTTTTTCTGGGCTAGTTGACAGTATTCTGGCAAAGTTTAATAGAAGGCCAGTGGAGAAGGTCCAAAACCAACCCTTTACCTCTGTTCCTAGGGGAATGCATTTTTAACATTACATGTGTGAAGATCTTGAGTAACTTCGTTTTATTTCTTTTCCACTTACTATTGAGCTCTGATACATGAGCTCAACTTATTTCCTAGTATTTGGAAAGGCATGTAAATTTGGGCTTTACAGCAGTTTGCTTATTCAGTTTGTTGTGTTATGTAGTGATGTGTTTGTCAGTTTTCCAGTGCTGGTTGTCATTAAAGGTAGGGGCATCCTGCTTTATTGCATTTGCATTATTCACGATGGCATCCCAACAGCATATATCAATCCTGTAGTCAGTTAATAGATCTGATTTTCTTAAGCCATTGTCTTTTCAATCAATTTCTTAGTTTATAGCAGATTCCTGCAGTGAATGCCCAATTGAAGGTTCAAGACTTAGTTACCACTTGTGTTCCTTGGTCTGTGGCTAACTAGTTTTGGCATAATACTCCACTTCTAGTCTGTATTATAAAGTTAGCTGACAATACAAGACTAAGTTATCAGGCTGTTCTTTTGTTTTTTAAGGGTAGTGGTACTTACAGAACACCGTTTTGCAGTCTGTGCTAATAGGAACTACTCGCCTAGTTTGGCCTGGAGTCCATTCTTAAAAGTTATTTCTGTTTGGTAGCATTTGCACTTCTTAGATTTGCTCATCTAGAAGTGAAAGAAATTCAAATCCTGCTTGTTGCTCAAAACCCTAAATATCTGAGTCAAGTTGATTTTTAAATAGATTACTTAGTTTATCAAAGCTTGTTTTCCTGAAATAATCTTCCAAAAAGTGATCAAAAACTAGTATTGAAATGCAGCTAAAAATCCAAGGAGATATGTTTGTAATTTTCCATGAGGAGCTAATTATCATCAGTACATATCTGTAATAACATTATTTTTTGTTTCTTAGCCAAATGTGACCCTGAGGTCAACTGTGGGCAACCAAATAAACCTTTTTCTTTTCTTTCCTCATTACATTGGAATTTATTGTTTACTCTGGCTAAGTTTGCATGTGCACAATTGCCTTGTAGGTCCCTAAACTTCTTTGAAATTAACAGCGGAATAACCTGCAAGTTTTGCTGTAAATATTTCAAAAGTGTTACATAATGGTAAGAAGATGCAACGCTGCACCACTGGTGTGACTTTTAAGTAATCCACTTATGTGGTGCTTTTATACTCTAGTTAGTGTTGCAACGTGCTTTGAGTACTTAATTGTAGCATTACTTAGCTTAGTTAAAAAGGAGTTCCTAAATAGAGAAAACATTGTGGTTGGTGTTGAGTGCTCACCAGCAGTTAGTTGCACCTTTATCAAAGGTATTTACCTTTCACTTGATATGTTAACTTTCCTTTTCCTTGTATGATTTTTTTGTTTTGTTACTATGTAACTGCTTAAAGAATGCATATGCTAGATTGCACAGGTTTGTGCACAGGTCTCCTGCAGTTGCTCAGAAGCATTTTTATGTGGTGGAACTTGTCTGAGATACTAGAGTAGAAAAACCTTTCTAAATTTAAGGTATTAATCATGCTTCTGAATCTTATTCCAGGTTTTGTGGCTTGATGGCCTCCTTGTCTAATTGCTGCTTCCCATGGTATGGCTAATCCCCAATTACATAGCATTTATCCTTTTGAACTGTCAGTGTTCATGAAACCAATATTTTAGCTGAAATAACTAGGTTTAAATTCAATTGAAGTAGCAATTATGGGTTGGGTATATTAGCCTTTCCAAATTTAGGCTATACTATTTAAACAAGTTAATATGAAAAAAAAAAAAGTGCTAAAAGGAAAAGACCTGACAGTCCCTAGCATGTTACAGATTTGACACCCATCTTCGGAGTGTAATTGAACTACAATGTATGATATGCTCAGTGAAATCAGATGCTCAGCTAATAAGAAGTAACCCACATACTAGTTAAGCAGTTAATCACTATTTCAAATAAGAGTAAGTTGTGATGATTTTCAGAACTGTAGTCTGCTTTTATTTTTTTTGTTTCTCCTCCCTGGTTTCTATAAGCATTGTAAAAGCTGTGGATGTAAAATGTAACTGGTCAGAAGGCGTTATCTTCTGTGTGCAATGACCCTGGGTTGGACATGAGCAAGCCCTTAATGATCAATTTATTGCAGGGAGCATCTGGCTGGAGTTTCATGAGTGCTTCAGGCTAGTGGTGGTTGTTAGACTACAGGCAGTTGAGTTCCACCTCAGCCTCACTGGTTTTTCCAGTTGCTCTCTGCTTTTTGCTCACACTAGCATTTGTATGGCTGGATTGTGAATTGCATCAGAAATTGATATGGACTAAAAACTTCTGCAGTTTTTTGTTTGTGTTTGCTTATGTTTTTGTTGTCGTGTTTGGTTTTGCTTTTTGGTGGTTTTTTTGGGGTTTGTTTTTTTTAGTTTATTGGATTTTGTTGTTTGAAATTTCAGTTCTCTTTTTGCAATTATGTATTAGATTGGATACATCAAAGATTGTGGTTTACATATTTGTGAGCTGGCGAGTGCACATGGCATAAGGGACTGAAACAGCAGTCATTTCATACGACGAGATTAGTTCTGAGCTTAGTGTTCTGAATGCTATTTCCTTCCAGTGTACAATTTATCTTTTCCTGCTTTGTAGGAAAAGGTAATTGCGGGCAGAACTCGCGTCATGGTTCTTTCTGGAACTACACTGAAGGCTGAATCGTAGATGTGGAGGAAAAAAAACGTTTGCCTTCCTCTTCTGGTTCAGCAAAATCTAACCAAATTCTAATGCAACAGGTCACTGCCGAGAGCTCAGGAACTGCTTGCAACCTCATCTTAACTGATAATGATGCTGTCAGATAAATTACCTTCCATAAGAGTCCAGTGAATCTTAATGCTTTTCAATTTAGTAGCTATATGCATTTTTCTCCTTGTAGAACTTGACATGAAACTAATAGTGTACCTCAGACTCTTGGAAATCTTTCATCTACACATGGCTTTGCTGGCTATAGAAATATGTTTGTGGCTATTTAAATACTGTATTATCTTTGAGTTGCAGAAAGACCATGGGACCACTGGCATGCTGACAGAAAACGTGCTTCTCCAAGAAATTGAAGGGCAGAATCAAGAGCTGTCAGCATTTTCTCAAGCAGTTACAAAGTAAGAAATTTCTGAACACAAATCAGCTTTTGGAAGGAGAAACAAAAAAAAAGCTCAACCATGAATAATTAATTTGCAGTTAGGTTGACAGGGCCAGTCCTATCTTTTTTGCTTGATAGGTTAGATTTCAGTATGTGTATTTTTCCTTTTTTTTTTTTTTTAACTTATCCCAGTTTTTCCTGGTTTTGTCTTGTTTGTTTTTTTGTTGTGGTGGGCTTTTTTTTATGTTGTTGTTGCTTTTGTTTGTGTTGGGGCTGTTTTTGTTCCCCAGCTCCTCCCTCCACCCTAAGAATGCAACAGACTGTTAAGGTTTTCAGTACTGGGGTTTTTGGATTATCATATTTTCTCTTTATTCATTTGGTCCTTTGATTTTCCTGGTTTTTTCCCTTTGTTTTTATAATACCTTTTTAGCTTCAAACTATTTTTCTATATCTCCTTCTATCTTTTTAATACAATTTCTTTCGAAAGAATTTGAAGGTTTTTTTGGGTTGGTGTTTTTTTTTTTTTCCTTAGTTGATACACCTCACTAAATCCTGTCATGCAATGGCTTTCCAGCTGTTAAATGCTCTCCTTTTTATTGCTTCCATGACTGGAATTCTAGGACAAATAAAACCTTCAAACTTATTCCTACTTCGATTAGGTGGTGAAGTTTCTTAAGGTCGTACCAGAGAAGGTGGAACTTGATAACCCAGAATGCTCCTTCTTTGTTTTGTTTCTGCTTACTGCCACAATTAAATGAGTTCTGGGTTTTGGTTTTGTTTTGCTTGCTTCCTTTAGAAGACAAATGAGGAGCTTTGTCTTCTTTCCTCTAAAGATCAAAATCCAAGAAATAGTGGGGGAAATAGAGATTTCTGAATCTGAAGGATAACAGCTACTTCTAAAACCAGGAATGTTTACAAGAAGAAAAGCAAACTCCATAAAACCAATGAGAATTCATATGAAAATTACTGATGAACAACATTAAGACACATCTCACATAAAAGAGGCTTGTTGCAACAGTTTCTAGTTAAATCTAATTGTTGCCCTTTCTTTCAAGACCCTGTTCTTAAAATGCAACGTCCATGACTTGGAATAACTACTTTCTGCATAGTATCCAAGTTCAGATTAGACTTCCAAAAAATGAAGCATGTAAAGAGTTTTGTGGCCTCTTGCACATAAAGGAAATTACTCTTTTTAAAAATATTTTTTAACAAATGCTATTGTTTAGCTTCTTAAAAACTGTTTTAGGGCTTAGTTTTTACAGAAGCTGAGTATGTCCTGTAAGCATTGACCTATTAAATATTTAAGCTCTATGGAAAACCTGCCTAATTATAAGCTAGTATTTTTTTCCTGTCTAACTACTATGTGTATAATTACTCTGGGGAATGTTCTGTTGACAGCAGAAAAATTAAATGGTGTTTTGTACATGCAATTTAGGTAAAGAGCAAAAGGTAGTTTTTACTGTTATGGTTTGTGGTTGTTACCATGTTATTTTACTTTAGTCTTAGACTTATCCATTGCAGTGTTTCATAAACCTTCTCTACTTTCAGATTGAGGACCAAGTTTCCGTATGCTAATCAGCAAACAAATCCAGGCTTTGTGCTGAGTGCAGTCATGCTGCAAAGAAATATAAATGGGGAGAGTGCCAGTATTAAAGTTTCTATAGAAATTGAAGAATTCCAGCAACCAGTAACTTTCACGTGTGATGGTATGTTTCTTCTTTTTAAACTGGAGTTTGCTTGTGAGGCTTAGAAAGGTGGATTAAGTGTACACTCAGTCCTGGCCAATGGCTTTCAGTTGTTGTAATCCCTGGGTCTCAGGTGAATGGACTACATGTGGGGAACGTGGAAAAGGTAACTGAAGGAGGAACCTAATTCTGGGTCAGTGCCTCCATCAGAAAATATTTAGAAGCTGACAAATTGAAATCTTATTTGGAAAAGGAAGGACAAGCAAACTGGAAGCACTATTCTATCCACAGCTGGGAATGTTAAAACAGTTTTTCAAGAGTTTGACCTACTTTATGGTAATTGAGGGGATGACAACATCAGGATCCAGATTCTTACCTTTAGTTTTTTATTTCAACATACTAACATGTATTCAAATAAACTCTTGCAGGCTATCTAAATTCAGACATATTACTGTTGGGAAATAAGAATAAACATGAAAATTATCTATTACTCAAATTCAACACATGCTTATGAACACAAACACAAAAATAATACTGTCACTGTGCCACAACTGGCCAGCCCAATTTTATGGGTAACCAGGAGTAATAGTTAGTTTGGGGTGGAACTTTTACCTTGTTCGTATTTTCTGTGCAGTCAAGACTGCACAGCATGCTTGTGCTAAAGGCTGTAACTCTGGATGCTGTCCAATTCTGGCAGTTCATGGTGATAAAATAACTGATGATGAATTGCCTCGGAGCAACTTATTTCTTAGCTTCTCTAATCTGTAGTATTTTAGCCCTTGTGGGGGTTCCCATTCTCAGACTGTGACACCTGGTAGAGGATCTGTGGTGTGGTGGCTTTTTATGATTTGGTTCTGTAACAGTCTAGATGCTTTAGACTTGCTTGTTCTCAAAAGATATGAAATTGCTCTATTACTCACTGGAGCTAGCTGCTCCATTTGAAAACAAGTTCTCAAAGCATAAATGCTTTCATTCTATATTAATTTGCTAGACCTTATAGTTATTCTGCTGTGATTTTATACTCTTTTGTTAAGAAATCAGGTGGAATTTAAGTGTAGCCTAGGAAGGGTTTCTGCCCTTCATCCTTGGGGTTATACTTTCCTAATACTACAGGCTTAATCCTTTCCTACAAAGGCTTTGGTAGCACACTTAAATTGTTATGGCTTCAGCCACTTATTTCTGCAAGTTGTGTGAATATCTTGGAATGTATTTTGCATTTTAGCCCCACATATCTTATTCTGTGCTCTCTGCTCTCTTCCTTTATCTGATGCTGATACTAATCACAGTAAAAACTCCTTACCTTACATAGCCTGTGAAAGATTGGTATCTGTATCTCCTATGTGACTAGTAATAGATGTATTTAAAGTTATTCTCTTCCTTTAATTCCTTCTGTTCTTGGTCAAGTTGTTGCATACCTTACCATTCTAATGCTAGAACTACTTAAGTACAGCTTTTCAGTCCTAGTCAGAAGGAGCTGCAGCCTGTCAGTGTTCTCACAACTCAATATGTAGAAAGGATCCAGGAGGAAAACAGATTAACTTCAGAGCTTATCTTGGGTATACCTATTCATTTTGCATTTGTTTATTAGACTTCTCATGGAAGTGCAAGTCTACCTGAATAATTACAGTGTGTCACTAAGAAATTAATGTCTTCCAGTAAGATGGAGGGCAGGGTAGAAGGTGGTATCTTTGCATTATGCCACTAGGCTTTGCAGGACTGGCAGACCTTTGCTGATGCAGCCTGTAACTATAAACTGTTACTATATCTTTTTTCTCTGACCACCACTATGTTATCTGGTGAAGGTAGTACAGGAGCTTCACTCTAGATGAATAAGTTAGCAGGCCTTAATAATGAGTTGGAATGTGTTTCTGAATTCGTACTTCTTATCATTGCTTGTTCTCGAATTCCACATACTTGTTCTTCGTATGATATCGAATACCTTTATGCTTGTAATAATCAGTCATCTGTTACTGAAACAAAGCACTTGGGTTGTCTTGTAGAAAATACTGTTGTGACGTTACCTCTCTGTATCCACCTTAATAGTAACATTTCTTTCTGAAGAAGATTTGGGAAAATTAGTAAGGTCCCTGGAGGACGAAAAAAACAAAACAGTCTGAAGGTACTGATAATTGTACAGTGTTTTTTGTGGAATTTTGAGGCACTTATTGACATGGTTTGCAAATGATTTAGGAAGATCAGAAACTAGGTAGGGATGGGTAGAGAACATTTTGTGTTTAAAATGTTTATGGTGTTAAATATGTCCGTATTTTTCATCAGTGACAGCTGGCGGCTGTGGAAGAATTGATTTTGGGTTTGATTGGGATTCTTTCTTTCACTCAGTTGCTGGATGGAAGAGAAGGACTGTTTTCGAAAAAGCATTTGGAGCTTTAAAGTAATGGTAGAATTGCTTTTTGCAAAGGCTTGGTGATGCTTTCTGAGTTCTGATCTGTACAATGTGGAAACTGGCCTCAACAAATGGAAAGGAAAAGGAAAAAAGAACTTTCAGTAGGATTTGCCTCTGCTTCAGCTAATGCTGACTTCCTCAAAAGCAGAGCAAATAGAGAAATTCCATCTCCAACTCTTCAGAAAATTATTTTTCAACTAAGTAGCAAAGGCTGTCATTATCTAAAAACTCCTGGAAAACAGGCCAAGGACTGGTTTTGTAGTTTCGGTCAACTGACTACGCTACTTTATTTGTTTATTAAACTACAGGCAGGTTTTATAATTGCCTTTCTTCCTGAGGAGAAGGAAAAAAAAACCCCACAAAATAACAGAAGGTGAAGACCTCAGACTATGAAATTTAGGAGACTATAAAAGCATACAAGTCTTCCCTACAAGTATAAAAATAAATTGCATTAAATAACTACAGTTTGTGAGTGACTAATTGTTAGTATTACTTGATTTATATTTAACTTTTAGATGTAATTTCTTTAAACAGTGAGTTCCCCTGTTGAGCTTATAATAATGCAGGCGCTTTGCTGGGTGCATGATGATTTGAATGAAGTGGATATTGGCAGCTATATCCTGAAAGTTTGTGGCCAAGAAGAAGTTTTACAGAAGTAAGCAAACTCTTCTTCATTAATATTTAACTTCATGCTTTTTCATGGCACAGTTACTGGAAAGTATGTCTTTAACAATTAAATGTGTGAAAGCAGAAATCTTAAAAACATGGAAGAGTCACACTTCGCACGAAGATCAGAAATCTTTAGAGTTGCTCTGGGATGCAGCAGAGTGAGTTCTCCACACCTTCCTAGAAATCTCTTCTAATCTGCCATCTGTTGTGTTGAACACAAACAAGTTTTTTCAGATGCAGATTTCTAGAGCATTTCTGTAGATGAATATCGTAGTTTTCAGCTGCTCTTCAAATTCTAGCAACCATGAAAATATTACTGATGACTTCTGATTCCTAATAATTTGTGTTGTTTGGTTTCCTTTTTTTTTTTTTTTTTTTTTTTGTTTGGGTGTTTGGTTTTTGCTTGGATTGGGGAGTGGGGGGTGATTTTGTTGGTTGGGTGTTTTGTTTTGTTTTTTCTTTCCCTCTTCTTCTCCGCCCTCCCCCCCCCTCCTTCCCTCTCTCTCCCGAACTAGTGGTTTACAAATCTCTGTTAGTTTTTTGGGTTAGAATACTTGGTTTCCATGTTAGCCACAGTAGTTAAGAGCTTTAGCCAAAGTACAGGTATCTGTAATAGTATACTAAAACTTCCGCAGAAGTAAAAATCAGATCAAGTAGTATGTTGTGGAGGTTGATTCACCATTTCCTTATTTTGAGCCAACAGGTTGCCTTAAATATTCCATGTGAGGTTTTAGTTTGTTTTTTGTTTTTTTTCTTTGAGAAACACTGCATACTTTTGGTGTAATCTGTAGCTTTCTTTTGTTTAACAGTAAGCACTGCATAGGAAGTCATGAATACATTCAGAACTGTCGGAAGTGGGATACAGAAATTAAACTGCAGCTCTTGACCAATAGCGTGATATGCAGCGATCTTGCACGAACAGTAAGTACCTCCTAAACTGCAGCAGCAGTGTAACTCACCAGGAGTTTAGGAGTTTGTATCAGAGTTGATGGCGTTTGCAAATTAGTATGTCTGCTTGGTGTTGGGAACTGTATCCTCTTACAGTAAGAGAAATTGAAATACATACTAAATTTTCACAAGGCAAATTATATAACTGCAGATGATCTTTCTTATTAGACCAAACACTATAGCTGGAAAATGTATGCAACTGTTTGGAGTAAACTTGGGGTCTGAAAAGACGAGCAACAAAATTTTGAGTTAAATAAAAGTTGAGAACAGTTTTTGAGTTTAATTAGGTATGTATCAGACCATCATAGATGAAGGGAGAAATACTTGATTTCTGCATAGCTAAGCACTTGTTTGCTGTATCTTCCCTCTTCCCCATGCCCCAATATGTACATGCTTCATAGGCTATTAATTAGTTATTTCTTTTTCCCTTTGAAGATATCACTTTCTACCTTGTCCTTTTACTGCATGGATATTAGTAATGAAACTTATAAAACAGTATTAGAAATTATAGATAATAAATCCAGTTCTCACATTTCTGATGTTTTAATGCAGGAAGATGATGACAGAACACCCATACATCTAACCAAACACCTCTACAAAGTAGAAAAGCCTTTCAGAGAGCCTATTATAAGGTAATGTTATGTGGTTATTTTAGTAGTCAAGCCCACTGCTGAATATCTGACCAAGGTTATGTTATACTCTTGTATTTATGATCAATAACTACTATTTTTTGTAGGTCTTCTATTGAAGAACTTTTTGATGTATATCACAAGCAAGTTAACATAGCTCTTAAAAATGAGGTAAGGTAATTTTAAGTTACTGCTAAACCAAAAGTAGCATGAGAAAGTTTATTAATGAGATAGTTGGGGGAAGAAGACTTGCAGATATTCTTGGGGTAACCGAGATCTGAACAAGCTGTCAAATATAAGTTTGGAATCATGGATTTTTAGATTGCTTTCCTCTTTTCTTCCTAGCTTTTCTTGAAAACTGATTATTACCTAATCATCAGAATTAGAAATGTATATTCCAAGTCCTGGAGTGCAAAATAACATTTTTTTTTTCTCAAAAATCCTGAAGGAGATTAATTTACAGGAATAGGGAAAAGGTCTGAATCCTGACTGTGTCAGTTGTCAGCCATAAATGATATATTGTTAACAGATAAGAATCTACACAGGTGAGCAGTAACTGTTGTGTAGAATGGGAGTTGTAAATGAAGTATGCTTGGATCATACAAGTAAGTTTTACGCAAACTGTGATAATTTCTTATTCTGCACTATTGGATTACTTTAAAATATGCTATCAAAATCATTGTCTATTTCAGTGTATGATAGGTAGCTTAAAACGTTGTGCACGCAGAGTAAGTTGGAATGATTTCCCAGATGCAAAGGCTAGCTGAAGATGCTTCCTTCTAAAAGGAGAAGCTTAGTTTAACTCATGATAATGGAACTTGGAGACATAAATTCTCAAACATTTGCTTACTATGTTTCTTAAACAGCTTCTATAAGAACAGTCTTGAAATTAATGACTTAATTACAATACTCTTCATTTCTACTATGTTTGTTTGCCTCTCAAAGGAATGCAGGCCTGAACAAGCTGATGTCCACTATTTACATATTCCCTTGATGTTATTTAATTACCTTGATGGTGATTCACCATGTTCTCAAGGGTAATTTTAAATATGATCTTTTTGTAGAAGAGTGAGATGTTACTGCTCCTTGATATGGTGGTGGTTTTGTTGCTTTGCTCTTGCAGCTGCTTCAGCTTGCTTGTTTAACTGTGATTTCACAGGCTGAGGTGAGGAATGCAAAACAGCTCAATTCAGACTTATGTTCTGCTCCTTCTACAGTCTTTTTAAGGATGGGAGATGTAGCTTGTAGGTGATGATGATCAGGTTCAAATATCATCAGTTACTGCATTTCAGATTTCACTTACTGAAGTGAATTCCCGTACATATTCAGTAGCTGAAGCTTGCTAATCAGTGAAATGGGATAAAGTAATCCATAAATAACTTGTGCATAGCCTTTGAGTTTTATTCGGATTAATTTGAGAATCTGTGAGGAAAATAGCAGTGGAAATTTTGCTTTTCATGTGTCAAAACAGCTGTTATGTTTAAAGTGTTAGCTTTGAAAGTATGGCTTAAATATTTACAGTGTCTTCTGACTTCTGTGGTTATTTTCTTACCAGGACAAAGTTAATTGTTGCCATGTAACTCCCAATTGAAAAACTTTTTGATTCAAATGGCTTCTTTGTTACCAATTTGTAGGAAGGTCATGGGAATATGTTTGGTGGGGGACAGGGATGATGCAGGCCAGGAATCAGTTTAGATTTTGAGGGCATATTACACTAATCCCTCTTATTTAGTTGTAAGTGCTTATAAGTAATTGTGAAAGAAGCATATACATAAAGCCTTTAAAAAGTAAACAGTTATTTTGAAGCATATATTTTCATCTTCTGCGTGTTGTCTTTAAAATTGGAATAGGACCATGTTTATACTAAAAAGCAAACAAAAAAGATTCCTGTGAAGTGTGCAACCCCCACTTCCTTTCCTTCTCCAAGGTGACATTTTGCATTTGCTGCATATGGAAGAACCATTTAAATTAAATAATATGTAAGGCAAAAGTTGCAACAAACTTCTTTTCAATAGTGTATTAAAGTGAAATAAAAAAGATGAAGTTCCATTATGGAAGTTATACCATAGTGTAAGTGTAATTCAAATCTATTTGCTTGTTTTGAGAGGGATGAAATTAAAATGCTGCTTTTTTAGCATTCCGTCTTCACTCTAATTGAATATCCTTTTTTTAATCTATACTTACTGTGCCATGACAAATTTGGGCTTAATAGCTTATTCAATAATACTTGTCTGCCAACAGCTTAATAGAAAAAATAATTGGAAACCTCAACGTTTCCCAGGACCCCATACTAGAATCCATACTAGTATGTTTTTGGCATCAATAACTGTGCTATAGGGTAGTTCTTAATATTGAGGTTTTTGTTTAATTGTTTCATCACAGTTTAATGTAACTGAGATATGCACGTCATAATGAAATTTTCTTGGCAATACATTCTATTAAAAGAAATATAAAAATTAAAGCAGTACTGGGTTTCACAATCATGATCAGATCAATCTCTCTCTTACTAGAACCAGCATAAAGCAGTAGATCATGTAATTAAGACTGTCAGAAAAATCTGTTCTACATTGGATTGTGTAGAGACTCCTGCAATAACGGAATCAGTAAAGAAGCTAAGAAGGGCTGTTAACCTTCCAAGGACTAAAAATGCTGAGGTAAACTTTGGCACTATAAATTGTATTCTGAGGTATGCTTTTTAACACTGATAAATACTATTTCATAATCTTTCATAGCTGAAAATACCAGCAACAGTGTATTCAGGGTTATGTTTTGGTTTGTTGTTTTTTGCTTTTTATTTTACCTGATATCTTCCATTTTACTTTAACATCTCTTTGCTGTTAATGCATTAACTGCTTGCTTTTGGAATCCTGTCCTGTTCCAAATAGTGACTTTTTTTAAAACTATTTTGAAATACTCATTCTGTAACTACAGACTTGTGTTGCAGCAGATGCTACTAAATCTGACCGAGGGAAACTGGCAGCTAGCTCATGCCCTCTAAAATCAACGCAGTTATGCTTAAAGGAGGAATTCACATAATGCATTTTCTGTGCAGTATTTATGTGAATAGCAATAGCATCTTAAAACTCGTAACAGTTCAAACTCCTGCATTCCTGAGTATATGGACAAAAATAAAATCTCTCGAATAGCATAGATTTTGGTTATAAAACTGCCTTGACCAGAATTGGTCTCAAGGCATGATGTCAAAACAGTCACTAGTGGAGAAGTGTGCAAATAAGAAGTAGCCTTGTAATGCTGTTTCTGTTGTCCCGCTGCCTTATTAGAGTGGTGGTTCATGTGCTGTTCTATTTACTTTGGGCTTCATCAGTTCTGTGATATATTTGTAATACTGAACAGAAGTCTTGCAAAATGCATAGACCAGATACAGTTATTGCTAGAACTAAAATTCTTGCAGGAAAGTTCAGAAGTTGTATAAAGAAAATTTGGTGGAATAATGTATTAAGTATTTCTTCAATGTTTGTTTTTAGATAGAAGAAAGCCGTCAAAATTACAGTGTAAAAATAAATTCCAAAAATAATGCTATCCCAGTAGAATTTGAAAATCAGTAAACCCCTGCAATTCTCTTGTGATGAACATTGGCTTAAACAGTAATGTCTATGAAGGCATGTAGGGCTTGTTTTCAGAAATGAAATTGCTATAAAGATTGGACACAGTTGCATCTAAGCCTTTTGTAAGATATTGTTTGGTTCTTTTTTAGTAGTTGTTTCATGGTTAGAAGTGAGCAAAAAGTAAAAGAAAGCAATACATTCTCAAGTCAAAAATCAGATGTATAGTGCTGTTCCAACAGTTTCGTATCCTGTCATCCAAAAGTACTTGGACTACTTAACAAGTACGGTGGAAACATATGGCAGCCTTTCTGAAAGGCGAAAATGATGTGATTTCTACAACTTTTCCCCCCCTAAGTTTCTGCATGTTTTCTGTAAGAATGTGAAGTTTTGGTAATTAAAACTTAAAGTTGACAAGATGCTCAATTAATAGATCAAAAGGAGAAATTTCATTCTTCAGTAGCAATTCTGGCAAGCTGCTTAGACTTTCTCTGAAGTATTAGGAATTTCACTGGGTTTTGGTTTTAAATCACAAACTCGCTTTTCATTATAAATTTTAGTTTTATCAGAAGCTGAATTAGGCCTGAAACCGTTCCTTACTAGAAGGAGTAAATTCTTGTAATTTGTTTGTCACCTGTTGGCTTTGACAGTGTCCTTGTTGAGCACAGACATTGCTGTAATACTGTATCATGTTTAGACTTCAATTCTAGCAGACCATGAAGCAAACACAGCAGATAGCACAAAGTAACAGTACTTACTGTTCAGTTTTCTCAGTTGTTTAACATTTTTTATTCAATAAACTTATAGTAAATCCGCTTACAGAAGATACCTTAACAAATGCCACAAACATCTGTTCAGACTTAAATTGCTGAGTAATAGAGCTAACAGCTTCTGCATTCATCTGTAACAGTATTGGCCAAGTTTTGTCTCTAGCCAGGGTGTTCTGAGCAGTATTCCAGTGTACTGTGCCTTTTAAAAGTTCATAAAAAGTATCACAATAGTTGTGACTTGAAAAAAACCGTGAGCTTTTGAACTCGGTGAACAGTTGCGGTATGATATGGAAACTGTGATGCTGTCAGTTAACTCTTAAGCCCAAATATGGGCCTAATTCAGATGTTTTGTGATTTCTGTATGTGATATATAAGACAAATGGAAAATTACTATGGGTTTCTTGGTATTGATGTTTGCTTTAACTTCACTGTGCAGGTATCGTTAAAGTGTGGTGATGACACTAGCAAGAGCTCATCTAGTGAGTAAAGTTTTTCAATTTTATTTAAAAACTGCTTTCAGGTGGCTGTTCAGGAACATATGCATTAAAGATAAATTTTAATTTAGGTTCACTGCAGCCTGAAAACCCTCTGAAAGTGAGTATAGACCAGTTAACAAGAGCAGTTGAAGCCCTTCTGCAGCTCCACATGAATTCATGTAGCAGTTCTGCAGCAACTTCTCCAAAAGATAGTAAGGGTACGAAGGAGGCATGGACTGCCACAGAACACCTCCAATTCACAATATTTGCTGCTCATGGAATTTCTTCTGGTTGGGTATCAAAGTGAGTAATTTATTAATTGTAAAATTCATCCTTTTACAGATTATTTTTTGTTTAATTTACTTTCTTTTCCTTGTCCAGTTATGAAAAATACTACTTGATTTGTTCTCTGACCCATAATGGAAAGGATCTGTTTAAACCTGTTCAGTCCAAGAAAGTTGGCACATACAAGAACTTCTTCTACTTGATTAAATGGGATGAACTGTAAGTGACTTCAGCACATTAAAACTCAGCAAAATATTTCAGTTTAGCTAGTACTTAGTCATTTAAGGAACTCTTGCTTCTGATTCCATTTGAAGTGCTAAAAGAACAGTGTGTGAGACATACTGACCAAAATCAGATATAATATTCCAAATGATATTTCACTACTGATTTTAAAAGTGGGGAATGGAAATGTTGGACAAGTGCCTTCTGCTAATGTGTTTGTCGTATGCACTTTAAGGAGTTGGGAAGGTCATAACATTACTTGTAATGGGAACAGTTTGTACTGCTTAAAGATGAATAGAACTTGCTTGTAAGCAATGCTCAAAGTATGTGAATAGGGAGGAGAAGGAACTCACTTTTACTAACATTAATATTGAATCACTTTTAATTCCAACTACATTGTAACAACTTTGTGTCTGAATTTAAAAATCTAATTTAAGATTATTTCTATAAAGAGAGCAGATGCATAGGTTCTTAAGAGTATCTGTCTATAGCATATGGGAATGATTTCACATCAGGAATGAGAGTTTCAGGTTCTAGAATACCTGACTCTTCAGAGAGTATTCCAACTACCTGTGTTTTTATTGATGACTCAAGGGATTAATTTTCAGATCTTTTGCTGGCAGATACCACTGTATTACAGCGGAAGATGTATAGATTACAATTACTGTAAGCAGGCTATAAGCAGTGTTTTATAGTGTAACTGGCTTAGTCATACGTTGTGATAACTTTTAAAATGGTGTTTTGATGTGTTACAGAAGAATCAAAGAACATTTTAAGCAATAGAAGCAGTGTAAGCAAAAATCTGAGTTTAAATCGCTGAGTGAGGTGTATGCTCCTCACGTGCTTTCTTTATGGGTATTGGGTTTGTACCATTTGAGTGTAGCTTTCAGGAGTTCTTAAGAGATGCTTTCATTTGGATGAGAAGCTATTGTCAGCTGACTCTTTAAATCTGAGAGGTTGAGAGGTTAAGAGTTAGCTAACATGGATCTCTGTGTTGTCCTAGTGAGTAGAGTGGGAAGACTGGTTATGCCTGACAGTGCAGTTCTGTGTAAGGAATGTAATTTAATAGACAAAGATTAAAAAGAGTTGTTCAAAATCTGGCTACCGAAGTGTAGTTTAGCAGTTTTTTCAAACTATTGATGTGGGAGATAAAGCGGAGTAGAATATGACTGCATGGAAATTTAACACTTGTTCTTCAGTGTTAATGAACTTTTTGAAAGCAAGACACATGGAAGGATTATACATATAAGCCTGTCTTTTTCCTCTGACTTATTTTTAATACTTTTATTTTACAGAATAATTTTCCCCATCCAAATTTCACAGCTGCCTTTGGAATCAGTCTTATTTCTGACTTTGTTTGGAATCTTAAATCAAAGTAGTGGGAGTTCTCCTGACTCAAATAAACAGAGAAAAGGTCCAGAAATTTTGGGTCAGGTTTCTTTGCCTCTTTTTGATTTTAGGCGGTAAGTATCCAAAACATGGGTAAGATTATTACTCTATATAAAGCTTACTCCACTCCCATAATTAGAGAAACTGCTTATCTGCCACTGAATGTAGCAGACTATGATAAAAGTAAGACTCATTAAACTGTATTGCTTTGGAAATAAAACCCTCAATTAAATAGGGTACAAAACACAGTCCTGTGTTGTAGCATTTCCATCTGACTGGCTGAAAAAACCTTACCTGCTGGAGAAAGCTGATTATTGTTTGGATAAAAGCAATTTTATTTGCAGGAAATATTCATAGTAATGTGGGCCAAAAGAGGTCATGTTAGTACTAACTGCTTGTAAGTATGCAGCAGTTAAGTACACCTCGTTACCCTTTGAGAAATCCACTGACATTCAGGTGTTGCCCTGTAAGTTATATTAAATTAAACATATCTGCCTACTGAATTGAAGGAGTATGGTCTTGGTAGGTGGCATTTCATGAGTTCTAATACCCAATATTGGCTAAAGGCACTTCAGTCAGTATTCATGTATTTCAGCAGATGAAGTATGACTTACCATTTCTCAGCCAATTCATGAGCCATGGTGACAGGGAATGCAACTTTGAATCATAGAATCATCAACTAGATTGGAAAAGATCTTTAAGATCATCAAGTCCAACCGTTACCCCAGGACTGCCAAGTCCACCACTATACCATGTCACTGAGGGCCTCATCTGCATGGTTTTTTAACACTTCCCAGGATGGTGATTCCACCACTTCCCTGGGAAGCCTGTTCCACTTGCAAAACAACGTGTTTGCAGCAAGCTTTGGATTCAGCAAAAAAAAGGAATAGTGCTTAGTACAATACGAAACAGAACAGAGTCCTGACAGCAGGTAAACAATGTGTTATGCTTCTATCATGTCACTGGGAAAGAAGCACTTCTGTCTTAGAACTGTCATAAGGTGGGAAAATACAGCTCTTACCCTCACCCAAACCTGATCGTAGAGCAAAATATGGTAATGGCTCAAATTTTTAGAAATAAAAGACCTTTAAGATCTACAGTGTTTCAAAGTACTATTATTCTTTAGAGGCATCTTTGCCTTGGCTGCAAATTACTCAATACTCTATGTTTCCTAAGTTTACATACATAGGAGCCAAACTGGAGAATTTTTGATACGTTCTTTTTTCTTTTTTTTTTCCTTTAATCCTTTTTAAAAAATCTGAAATCTAATAAAAGAGTGGTAATATGTAAGCCAGCGAGAGAATCAAAATACTGTTTTAAAGTTTATATGTATTTTAAAACATATAAATGTTTTTTATATGTTTTATAGATAGGAAAAATAAGCCACTTCTTCCATTAGCCTGTTTTTGAGTAATAGAGATCCCAGGATGTTCTGAAATTATCCCTTTTGATTCTGAGCAGGATTTATTTAAAGCATAATAATAAAGGAATAATTAACATCTGTGTTAAAGCATATTTCTAGTTTGAACAGGCCTTCCTTCAAGTACAGCTGCTGGATCCTATTATACCTTTTTCACTAAGCATTAAAAGCTTATTCATTTAAGTGTACCTGGCTTTGTTCAAGTTGCCTTGTACTTGAAACTTTCATTATGAAGAGTATTCCAAAATGCTTATTGATTTGGTAGCTACTGAATGAAACATTAAGCAGTAGACTTGAGCCACAGGTGTCAGAATTAGGCATGATGTTGCAGAAGTGATCACACCATTGCAAAATAGCTTCAAGATTTATGCTATTTCCTATTTACATGTGCTTCTCACGTCTAGGTCTCACTGGAAGCTTAAATTATCTAATTGTCAAGCAAGGTTGCAGAAAGACAAACAAGTCTTGCCTGGACAGTTATTTCTATGTATTGCTTATGTCTTCCATGTGGCTTGTGTCCACTGGTTCTAGATATGACTTTATTTGTTCCATTTCCTATTTCGTATGGTGATGATTCTAGCAGCTTGAGCACTTAGGATTTCCTGCATTCCAAAGGTGGCCTGCAGCTGCTTGAAGTCTCCACTGAAACTTGGATTTCTTTTCATAAATTATGCTCATTTCAGCCTTCTGTTTAAATGTTGCGTTTCAGTCTCCTATCTAAATACCACATTTAACAGTATTTGATTGTAAAGATAGCTTTTGTTTTGAATTGCAAATTTCTCTTGTCTTCATGCTGCATGGTGTTCTCACAGTAGTTAGTTTTGGGAGAAAACTGTATTTTCTGCTTATGCAGAGTGCTACAATAGAATGTGTTGTGCCAGAGTTTACTGGATGTCCTGCATAGGCCATCCATTGAGATCCCAGTGGTCTAATCCACTTGCAGTCTACATGAATAAAATCCAGACTTAGTAAAAGATAGTAGCCAAATACTCCACTTACAGTTGAGAACAGGAGCTAAAACTTGCAGCTAACTCAAACATAGGGAGAACAAAAGGTCATGTAAGTGCTTTAGAAGAATCCATAGTGAAGTTAAAATCCCTTCAGGTTAAGTGTGTTTGGAGTGGCTTAAAATATCTTTATTTTTAGATAAGACAGTAGGTTGTGGCATCTATATTAAACTGGAGACTTATTAAAATGAACAAGCTGTTCAGTTATGCTTTAGTGGCATGATTTAGTAATTTTTATTGGTATCATAGGCTCCCAGTTAATCAATATGTACATATAAAGAACTGCTCTTTCTTTGAAACACATAAACCCTAAAACATCTTTCAAAATGTGCTTAAGGCTTGGCCTTCAGTCAGTCTTTGAGACTGTATTTTCATTTTTAGGGACTGATAGAAGTTTTCTGTACCTAACATTCATTGCTTAGCTGATTTATGAAGTATCCCTGGTCATGCCTTACTACAAATTGAAACAGTATTAATATTGGGAATAACTGGGAAATATAAGCGTCATCTGATAGGTGCTTTCAGAATCTAATAATGTGGAAAGCCCAGGCAAGTGATGATGTCTATAGTATTCATATGTTTGTGCCTTTTTTCTGAGAAGGTAAGAATGTGTGTCTGTGTTCACTTTGTTCCTCAGAGGCAAAAGTATTCCTTTCTGCCTTAAGAAATAGGGAACACTTAATTTAACTAGGTCAGCATTGAACTTTTTCCTTTGCCTTCTTTGCCTAAAAGTTGTATGCAGTGCTTTAAAGGACTTAAAGTAACAGAAGATAACCAGTGAAAATAAATAAATTAATTTGACACGTGATAATCATCATTCCTTTTTTTTGAACTCTGAACTGTATTGGCTAGTACAGATTTCCTGTGTTCTCTTCTGAATGTCAGTAGTTGTCAAAAGATAAATTCTTATCTTTGCTGTGAAACACATACTTGGTTTGAACTGTCCTCCTATACCACACTAACACTTTGGAAATGTTTCCGCATAGTGACCATTGATCTTCACCAGCTAGTATTTTAACAACTAATATTTTGTTGAAGTAAACAGATTGTGACACTAATAACTGTGCATGCTTTTTTTTCTCAGATTGCTAACTTGTGGGACAAAGCTCTTGCAACTCTGGACCTCACATCCACATCATGTGTCAGGGATGGCCAGTAAGAAAGGAAATATGGAAAGAATAGTATTGCAGGTATATATAATTCTGACTTCATCTGACAATATTTTGTTTGAATATTGTGACTTCTAACTCTTACATAAGTGGCAATAGATCAGTTAAAGTTTTGGGGAGAGTGTAAATATTGCTAAGCCAGTATAGAATAGTGATTACTAAACATTATGGGCAAAGAATGGAAAGCTGTGGCAAGTCAGATACTGAATCACTGACTTGAAAGAAGAGAAACTGGTGATGCCTTGGTAGCATGTGCAGTCAGTATTGGGAGAGGACTTCTTTGAAAAGCAATCTAATCTTTGAATAGAAATGCATGTTGACATGGGAGTCGTCTAGACCCAAACAATAGCAATTCCAGTTTCTTTACAGAAAGTAAACACCTCTCATTCTAAATTCAGAGTTCAAATTTCTCCCCAAAGAGAAGGCATCTTGTTAGGCATGGCTTAGCAGCCCCCAAACATGGTTGGATATTGGTGGTTGGGTCGAAACCACTGCTGGAGATTTTAATAGTTCTGTGATTAGTCTCCGCTCTAAGCATCCTGGCCTCATTTCTGAGGAGTACTCCAGCTACTGGATTGTGCAAAACCACAATTGTCCTATGTTTAAGGACCACAGTTATGTATAAGAATTGAGATGGAAAAAAATATTCAAGAAGCAGTATCTGAAACCTGTTACACATGTAGAACTGAAGAGTTCAGATGCCTGAACATCTGAGGTTGTTGGAAGGTGAGCTTTCTCTGCTGTTCCAAGGGAGTTGCTTTTTTTTTTAATTTCTTTTTTTTAGATTGACTTCCCATCCCATGCTTTTGATATTGAATATAAAATTCCTCAAGCTGCAAAGACTACTGTGCATCATTCCATAGAAGCATTAGAAAAACCACTGAGACAACGTCTCCTTGCCATTCTCTCCAAGGATAACACTATTGGGTATGTTAATCTCTTTCTAGCTACGGTCTCTCTGTATGTGACAAATTAATACAATTCTAGTATATTTTGAAGACCATAGAGACTTAAACAAGAGAGTGAATTAAACTTGGGGAAATAATGGTGCTGACCTAACGAATTGACTTGTGCTTTGTGTCGCTGGTGTCATAACATTCTTTGTTATAAGATTGCTACCCTTCTGACTGCCTGTTCCTGTTTGGCAGTTTTTCACTTGCAGGGAGCAGGGGCATGAACATTTTGGTTTATTTCACATTATACTAAAACTTGGTTTTGTCCTGCCTTTATTATAACTTTGAACAACTGTTTCCTGAATGTTTGAGGCTTTATTTTGCTTCTCGTTTTGACTTTTGTGGAGGAAATGGCCACTTCAATTTCATTCCATTTTGTGTTTTAAATTATATACAATTACAAGCAGTGTTGGGTTTATTTAGGTGATGTTCTATAATGTGCATTATAAACTGAAATGCTTTTGTCTGCAGACTATCAAAAGAAGATAAAGAGTTTCTGTGGGAGAAGAGACATTATTGTCATAGTCATACAAACAGCCTACCAAAAATACTGGTTAGTGCCCCTCACTGGGACTGGGCAAGCCTTCCAGAAATATATTCACTACTTCAGCAGTGGCCTCCTTTATCACCTTTAGCTGCACTGGAACTACTTGATTCAAAGTAAGAAAAACAATGTAAATAAATTCTGCATGTGTATGTTGTACATTAAATGACTCTACTTCAGGAGAAGATTCTGAATGGTGTTCTTGTGGAAATATTGCTAGATTTCTTATAGCAAAAGCTAAATTTTCTTAAAATATTTCAAAAATATGTGCTTACTTTATACATGTGGGCTTAACCAAGCCATGTAGCGGAAGAATAGCACTAGTGGTTAGGATTCTGAAATCTAAACTGTGACAGGACAGCAAGCTATACAGCCAAGCGGTCAAGAGTGAAGTTTTGAGAGATTAGTATTCTTGTCCTAAACACATGCATGTGTTTGCATCTTAGGTAATGAAGGGCCTTAAACTTACAGGTCCTTTACTGAGCTGTTAAAGACATTATATTGAATCTTTTGTATCTAGCTGATGTCAAAAAAAACCTAAGTAAATCTATGTGAACAGAATAAACTTAATGTGGATTTGTGGCAACTTTCTAGGTTTGCTGATCAGGAAGTACGAAATACAGCTGTGAATTGGATAGAGACATTAAGTGATGATGAGTTAACAGATTTCCTGCCTCAGTTTGTACAGGTAAGACTTTCTGCCTATGCTAAACTTTGAATTTTTTTGCTTTTGAAAACTGAAAACAATTGCTGATCACTGGTAGCGCAAGTGCAATTGCATGAGTCTATTCTTAATAACCTTAGTGCCTAGGAGGGAAAATAATTCGAATAAATAATTGCTTTGACTATCCTATGGGTTTGTGCTGATTCTGGTTGTGCATTAGTCAAAATTTTATTCATCTAGAATTAAATCCAGGTCAGAGATATTTTATTTTCTTTGTATTTAGGCATTGAAGTATGAAACCTACCTTGACAGTGCTCTTGTCAGATTTCTTTTGGCCCGGGCACTGGGAAGCATTCGAATAGCACACTACCTATACTGGTAAGATAATTATTTGTTGCATTTTGCACTTAATGTGCTTAATATGAGGTTAATATTTCCAGGGGGAGAAAAAATATTCTTTCTCTATTATTGTTCATAACATTGAACGTTAGTAATGCAGAATATACAAAATGTAGTTCCTGAGGTGGTTGTGTTTTGGGTTTTTTTGTTTTTTTGGGGGGGGGTTTGTTTTGTTTTTTTTTAATAAAAAGACAGAGTGTGTCTGCAAGGCACAAACTTCTTGCTTTGTGTATCCTGTATATCAGTAACTTCAGATATAGATAGTACTGGTTTGTTAAACTGTTTTAATCTCAGCATTGCATTGTCTGCAGTATTTTCCTTTAAGAATTTTTTTTTTCTCCCCCAGGCTTCTTAAGGATACACTATATGATACAAAGTTTGGTGTAAGGTATGAGCAAATTCTTGGAGCTTTTCTTTCAGTCTGTGGAAAAAGACTGAGGGAAGAGTTGGAGAAGCAGACCAGGCTGGTGCAGCTTTTCGGAATGGTAGCAGAAAGAGTAAAGCAAACAAGTGGATCTGCTCGGCAGGTGTGTGTGTATTTCTAATATTCTTAAGGAAAATCAGACTGAGTGTACCTTCAAAACAATCCACGCAATTGCCTTTCTAGTCGAAGTTCAATAAAATGTTGTGTATAATATATAGATAGGTCTATGAATCTATTGCTCTTTATTTTAACGAGTTAGTGGTGTAATGAAGTTGATGGTTATTGTTAGATCTGTCATCTGAAAATAAGATCGTGTGAGCTGAGAGGGTAAGAAAGTAGGATGGTTTCTGTGTACAATAAACTGGAACTGGTTTTAAGCCTGTTACTGCTGAAGAATGACCCTATTATGCAAAAGAATGGAATATCTCTTTGTATGCTAGTAATATGAACTTACAGTTTGCTTGAGTGGGATGCTGTCATTTGGTTCTTTTAAAAACAAAACAAACAGGCAAACCAAAATCCACAAACTTGTGTGGTTGTACTGCTAGGCTTATGTATTTTTAATAGCTAGAACAGCAGTTATAATATCTATCATTCCTTTGACACTGACAAGTTAAAACATTGGCTTCAGGATTACTTTGTCCAGAAGTTCTCTGTAGATGCTCCAGTTAAGAAAATGTCAGCTGTAATTTATTTTTATTTTTTTTTTGGTCTGCAGGCTGCCTTGCAAAATGGCATGGAACGTGTGCAGTTGTTCTTCTTGAAGAACAAGTGCCGTTTGCCTCTCAATCCTAGTCTCGTGGCAAAAGAGTTAAATATTAAGGTACGGTTCATTCAGAGTTTCAAAAGCTGTTTGTAAATATTACATATATAGACAAAGCTTTTACAAATAGAAAAAAATCAGCTGAAGTGCTTGAAAGCTCTGTATGATGGGGGAGTGCAATTAGTTGAGCAAAGATAAAAATTATACGAATATCTGTGTAAGACCAATGCAGGTCCTTGTATTAAAAAATGTATCTAAAAACATTTTATCTTTAGAACCTGTCTTGAGACCAACAATCCTGGTTATAGTAAAGGAGGGGACCATTTAAAGTGTGTGACAAAGTCCTGTTTGCAGTAGTAATCAAAAAAGAAAGTTGAGTAAGGCTATATAACTCAGTAAGTAGGTAGTGTGAAATAGGTGAAACTACCAGTTACTGCTTGTGTTCAAGAGATGCACTGATTTCAGGGAGGTAGACAGTAGCTTTTTTTTATTGTGAAGGTCTAGCAAATAATAATAATGTAGGAGAAGCAGTTAAGTTATTTTTCCAGAGCTCTGCATGGTTTGACAATATGTGCTCAACCACAGTCTTGATTATCATCATGCATGACTGAGAACCTAAAGGTCTGTGAACACTGGATTTAATCCTGTGTAGAAAAACAATTTGTCTTGCTTTCTTTCTCTGCTTTAACTGTTAAATCATGAGTATGCATTTGAAAGCAGATAAATGAGAAAATACTGTGAAACATACAAATACCCAGTTTTTTTATCTTCTAGCTTTCAAAAAAAAAAAAAGCTGCTTATAAAATATTTATCCCTGTTTTATTCACTCTTCCCTTCAAAATGTATAAAATGTCACTGTGCTGCACTACTGGATTTTGTACAAGAATTCAACAAACAACAGCCAAAGGGCTCTTTATTCAAAGGAAGCACATATTCACCACAATCACAGTGTTAAAGGTCTGAATAGACTCATTGTGTGTCAAAACTGCTTGTTGTCAGAATGTCTTGTTTTCTGGGGTATTAATACTATATCTTCTGAGTATTAATACTATATCTACTTGTAGGCATGTTCTTTCTTCAACTCCAATGCAGTACCACTGAAAGTTGCATTGATAAATGCAGACCCTCTGGGAGAAGAAATCAACGTGATGTTTAAGGTGGGCCTTACATGTGTATTGGAGAAGAAAAGTTGAATGATAAGCACTATTTCATTGGTATCAATTAACTTTGGCATAGCTTAGTTATTTTGTGAGGTTGCTCCTGTGTATCTAGAAACCAGCATTTGAACAGATAAAATATGAAAACAAGTCTACCACATGTGAAAGCTTAAATGTAGTTTATTTCTTTTGGAGTGCGTAGCTATGAGGAATTAAGTAGCATAATGCATCATACATTTCCTAGAAATGTAAAACAAATAAAATCTTAAGTTTTGTTTTGCTGAAAACATGTCTCTTAACTCTTATTTTTCCATTTAAGGTTGGAGAAGATCTAAGACAAGACATGTTGGCTTTACAAATGATTAAGATTATGGATAAGATCTGGCTGCAGGAAGGACTGGATCTTCGGATGGTTATCTTCAAGTGCCTCTCAACTGGAAAAGACCGAGGTGCAAAACCAGATGCTGCCTATAAACTTTGCTCTCCCACTTTAATTTCTTGTCACACCGATAGTGAAAAATTCCTGTGCAGAGGCAGGCCCAAGAAACAGTGGAAGGACAAAGGTGCCTTCTGTGCAAGGAACTTCAATAGAGAGTATAGCAAGTTAAATTGTTCTGAATTTCCTGATGGCTGAGTTGCACTCAAATGTATTTTTCCTTGAGTCCTGAGATGATTAGGCATGCTGTTGTCAATGAATAGTGGTGCAAAGAAGCAGACATAATGATAAAAGTGAAGGTTTCTCTTGATGCCCTTACTGCAACACAACAAAATAATGGTGCCATAGCAATCCCGATTCTGAAAGTCTGTTTTGGTGAAAGAAAGTACTCAAGTCAAAACTGAAATTCTAAAGTCTCTGGAATCTTCTGCATTTGAGTCTGGAAGTATCAGTCTCATACTGAAACATGCAAAAAGAAGAAAAGTTTAAAACACCCCACACTGCACATGCTATTTTCCAGAATTAGTGTCATATGCTGGTAAAAGTTCCTTGGGAATATGAAGCTGTCTTTTAGGCTTGAAACTAGGTCACAGAACTCTTGAGTATAAATACCACCCTGCACCTTGAACATGCTTTTTTGCTAGTTTTCACTAGTTCTCTAGAGCTACCCACTAGGAACCACAAGATCTTTAGAAGGATAAACAGTAAATAAAATATTTCTTCAGTCAGATACTAGAACAGAATGATGAAAATTCTTAAATGCATCAAAAAGTTGGAAATTGAAGTTGGCAAAACTAAGCAAAAAGCTTCTATTTATGTAAGACTTGGTTTGTAGAGAAACAGATGGCTTTTCTTCCTACTTGAACAATGCCTTGATTGCATAGCATGTTATATTTGTTCGTTTTGGGGTTTTTTTTGTTGCTGCTGATATTAGTATTCCTAAAGTACTTAAAGGATTAAAGTGAAAACTAGATGTGCATAAATTACAGAGTTGCCTTCAGTAGCTCTAGCCATGATAGGAGTAAAATTCTGTTAATCAGATAATTTTTTTTTCCTTTTATGACTTAGCTCTGCACATATTTTTAGTAAATGATATCTCTAAAATAAGGCCATGTGTAAAACCCACGGCTGTATTTCTGGAGCAACAGTCTGGTCTGTTTCACCATTCAATGGGAGTTAAAGTTACTATATTGCTTAAGTGTCAGTGTATAAGAAATGTCGACATCAAAATAATTTGCAGTTACTGCTTAAAGACTTAATACTAGTTCATATAGTAGAAAGTAATTGTTCAAAGTATAAATTATATGTGCATTCTAGCAACTGTAACTAATTGTAGTAAAGCCTAACTGGGATTACTATATGTGCTTCATGCTATGCTTTGTAATATCGCCTGTAAAAATGCTTAGTACACTGACAGCACTAACTTTACACCTAATTGGGTTTTGAAAAAAGGTAGTCTAAGATTATAAAATCCATCATTGTCAAGAAAGTTTCTACTGAATAATGAAAATGCAATGTAACTGAAGGAGATGGTTAAATACACCTTGTTATATTTTCTATAAAGGCATGGTAGAGCTTGTTCCTGCTTCAGACACACTTAGGAAAATACAAGTGGAATATGGAGTGACAGGTTCTTTTAAAGACAAGCCTCTGGCAGAATGGTTGCGAAAGTATAATCCTACAGAGGAGGAATATGAAAAAGTAAGTTTTTTCACTATTCTTCTTTTTGGAAGATCTTTAAGAAGGGATAAATACCATATTATGAAAGAATTAAATTCTTTTTCTAGATCTTGCATTTAAGTTTTTGTTTTACATCTTTAGAAAACTTAATTTTTTCCTATACTTGAAAAAGAGCAAATGAAAATCCCTTTTATAACTAAAAAGTAGCCATATGGATTCTCAGGATTCACATCAGGAGTTTTTATTGCAAATAGAAAAAATGTACTTCAAATTTAAGATGGGGAGGAATGGTGGCTGCCCTTAACTATGGTTTAGGAGCAGTCGCCTCTTCTCATAGGAGCATGTGGGATTAAAAAAACCAAAAAATTTTCTTTTGACTGCAATGATGTAACAACACATGGGAAAAATAAGGTTTGTACCCTTTTCTCTCTCTGCTAACATACTTATTTCTTTTTGTGATTTGTCTTCAAGTCCTCTTTTTCATGTAATTAAAAACCAAAATTACTGTTTTTGCTGGAAAGTGTCATATCTGAAGTATTTTGCAATGCTATCTGAAAACCAGTATTTTTGGGGAAAAAAAGCAAATTTTATGGCCTATCTTGTCTGGCTTGGACTTTACACTTGTCAAGATTGACTGTTGAATGCATGGATGCTTCTTCCCACTGGTATTTGATTTTTTTTTTTTTTTTATTTATTTTTTCTCTCCCTTCCAGGCTTCAGAAAACTTCATTTACTCTTGTGCAGGGTGCTGTGTAGCTACTTACGTATTGGGAATTTGTGACCGCCACAATGATAACATAATGCTCCGAAACACAGGCCATATGTTTCACATTGACTTTGGAAAATTTTTGGGTCATGCACAAATGTTTGGAAGCTTTAAAAGGTATTTTCTGTAGCTAAGCAACGTAGAGCATGAAGTGATTTTTAGTATATTTTTATAATTATTATAATTATAATAATAATACCTGCTTATGATGAGAAACTCGACATGAGCAGGCAGTGTGCGCTTGCAGCCCAGAAACCAACCGTATCCTGGGCTGTATCAAAAGAAGCGTGAGCAGCAGGTCAAAGGAGATGATCCTGCCCCTCTACTCTGCTCTTGTGAGACCTCACTTGGAGTATTGTGTCCATTTCTGGTGTCCTCAACATAAAAAGGA
>NW_009945564.1:42332-53077 GCF_000696875.1 Nestor notabilis
GGGGTTGGAACTAGATGATCTTAAGGTCCTTTCCAACCCTAACTATTCTATGATTCTATGATTCTAAGCAGTAACTTTTAAATTCCTTTTATCTGCTGGTCTCATTATGAAGCCAACATCTTCCAAATTAACCACAGAGTTTCTAGAATGCTTTCAGATTTACTTGTATAGAATTAATTTTGAAAAGGCTCCATCTTATTTCCATATTCTAATCTTCAGAACTATTTTAAGTGAAAGCACATCTAACAAAAATCTTGGTGTCATACTTTTCCAGGAATACTGGATGAAACTGGAGTGTAGTTTCACCTTTTTAGCTATACTCCATGCAATTATGTATTTTATGCTTGTTAGGTAAACTTGAACCCAACAAGAATTTGAGTACAAGGGCCTTTATATCATCTGCATATCTTGAGCATGAAACAAATGAGAAGAGGCTCTGCCTAATAAAAACAGTAGTGAATGTCAACATTATAGAAAAGAGTGAAGAGCAAGTTTGTTATTTACTAATCCTCTGTGTAGGGGAAGATAATCTATATCGTCTATATATACAGAGGAGTTACGTTTTATTCAGGTGATAATAGAGTTACTACGTTTGTTCTAGTGTGTTATGGCTTCCATAAATGAGAGGTGGAAAGCACAGTATGGTAACATGGCCTCCAAGTGTTGCTCCATGAGATCTGCTGTAGGTCCAGCACCATGTGGATGTGCTGGGAAGCTGAGATGGCACTATGGAGCTGAAAACCCGAAAAAGTAAAATGGCATTGATTGATTATTTAATATCATTACCTTGGGGTGGGGATGGAGGGCAGGAGGAAGTACATGACAAGATGAATAGATGTTACGATTAACTTCTGAATTCTGTGCTTTTTGAACAGGGATCGAGCTCCTTTTGTGCTAACATCAGATATGGCTTATGTCATTAATGGTGGTGAAAAACCCACTATTCGCTTTCAGTTGTTTGTGGATCTCTGCTGTCAAGCTTACAACTTGATAAGAAAACATGCAAGCCTCTTCCTTAACCTACTTTCATTGGTAATAGTTTTTCAAATTCAATTGAAACTTGATGGGTCCGTCATGTTGGATGCATTAAATGCTGTGCTTTTTATGCTGCAGAAACTCTTAATGCATGCTTTTAAAGACAAGGAACATCAGATGTACTGTTTAGGAAGGCTATATTTGGAATTTTCTTTAAGCTTTTTTACTACCTACCTGTTTCCTGAAAATTTAAAGTTAATACCATGAAGTACACTACAAGTGGTTTTAACTGCTCTTTATTCAGCAGAAATGATGAATAACTGCTGAGTATAAGTAATTGTTGGCTCTCACTGTTAGCATTTAGCAATTTAGCACAGCTTAAAATGAATTTGAGTATCTTAAGTTTGTATCATTTCAGTATAAAATCATGCTGGTTTTTCAGCATTAAAACTGTAACTTTTAATTTCTTGCAGATGCTTTCTTCTGGATTACCTGAACTAAGTGGGATTCAGGACTTGAAGTATGTCCAGGATGCTCTCCAGCCCCAAACAACAGATGCAGAAGCTACCATTTTCTTTACGAGGTACTGCGTAAGTGAAAACTAAACTATCTCCCAGCATCATCCGCTTAATGGGAGCTTTCTGCTATGGAAAAAAATTTACAAAGGATGTTCACAAACATATCTGTAGAAGTTGAATAGTTACACTATACCATCATAAAATACCAGTTAACCAGTGAACTACATAAGTAAGGTCAGTTTCATACAAGATTAATGCTTGTGCTAAAATACTTTGCCTTTAAGAGTAACCTTGTGCAATGAAATTGTTTGAAATACCCAGAGTAGGTAATTCTGTCTGGCTGTTTGAGACTTGCTTTTCCAATACATGCAAAATTGCTTAATAGCAGCGTATATGATGGGAACCTTGTACTGTAAAGAAGTTCTCTCTTTCAAGAAATGCTTTTGCACACCAGGGAGGAAGGGATGATGCTCTAGTGTAGCAAGTGGATGTGTATATATAGTGTAACAGAGTTACTGCTATGTGTTACAAAATGTGTTAGCGTACTTCATTTTCAATAGATGGGGGAAACTGCAGTAGTATGCATGTGACTTAGAATTACAGAACAGTATGGGTTGGAAGGGATCATCTAGTACAAACCTCCTGCAATGAGAAGGGGCATGTTCCACCAAAGCAGATTGCTCTATCCAGCCTGCCCTGAAATGTTTCTGGGGATGGGGCATCTACAGTCTCTCTGGGCAACCTATTGCAGTGTTTCACGACCCTCATAATAAAAAAAACTTCTTCCTTTATATCCACTCTGAATCTACCCTCTTTCAATTTAAAACCATTACTGCTTGTCGTATTGCAACAGCCTCTGCTGTCCCCATCTTGTTGTACTTTTAAGCAGTGGAAAGCCACAATAAGGTCTCTTCTCCAAGCTGAACAACCCCATCTCTTTCAGCCTTTCCTCATAGGAGAGGTCTTCCAACCTTTTGATCATTTCTGTGTCCTATCTTGGGACATGCTCCACCAGGTCCAGGTCTTCCTTATACTGAAGACTTCAGAGCTGGATGCAGTATGCAGTACTCCAGGCTTTTTACCAACTCTGGAAACCCTTAACTTCTTGGCTACTGAATCTTCTATTAAATATTGATATGATGCTATTTATATAGCCTACTGATCACAGTTAATTTAAGAACTGCTTCTCTGTCAATGAGATTGATTTTTATTTTTCTTACTTAAGTCTTATTCATTGATAAAACTGCTTTTGTGTATTTTGACATTATTTTTTCCTTTCTAGGTTGATTGAATCCAGTCTGGGAAGTGTTGCCACAAAGTTTAATTTCTTCATTCACAATTTGGCTCAGCTGCGTTTCTCAGGTCTACCTTCTAATGATGAACCCATTCTCTCATTTTCTGCTAAAACATATTCTCTTAAACAAGATGGCCGAATCAAACATGTGTCTGTGTTTACGTATCAGAAGAGATATAACCCAGATAAACACTATGTAAGTATGTGGAATCTATTTCCACCCAGTGAAGATACTGTGCATTTTCTTCCAAGAAGATATATTCTCCTTCTTGCCATAACTCAAGTATTTAATCACAGAGAATTAGTGCAGGGGAAATTTGCCTTGTTTAGCCTTAAGTAGCTAGCTTTGAGGTAGACAGCTAGAAAGAAATCTTTCTTGACAGAGATTTAGTAAATAGAGCTATAGAAACTTACTCATTCATTTAGACATTAATGTCAGATTCAGGATGAGCTGAAGAGTTCTCTCAAGTCTGTCTGCATTGACTACAATGGAGCCTGGAAACCTACACCAGTGTTGACACCCAAAACTTGAGCCCCACTGTGGACTACTTGAAAGTAAAAACAAAACCCATAATCAAAATCCAGATCTTACTGGGAATGGGCTGGCTTGCTTGCTTCCTGGAGGAGCATAGAGTTTGTATTTGCTCTCACTGGGATGGAGTTACCTTTCTTCTCAGTGGCCAACACAGTGCTGTGGTTTGGATGTTTAACTATAACTATGTTGGTTACATATGATTGGTTTGGCTGTTACTGAACAGTGCTTCTGCAGTGTCACGGTTTTCTCTTTTATTTCCACTTTGCCCCTCTCTCCCCTGCAGTGAATAGGCTGTTGGTGGGCAAGGAGTTAGGAAGGGGCACAGGAAGGACAGCTTACCCAAACTGGCCAAAGTGATACTGCATAGCATGGAGTCATGCTCAGCAATTAAAACTGGGGGTAGAGGAAGAAAGCAAGGAAAGGGATGGTGGTGTCTTCCAAGGTGGCTGTTGCCTGGGGACTGGCTGGGCATGGATCTGTTTGTGGGAGGTGGTGAGATACTGTCTTTGTGTCACCTCCCTCCCAAGGACTGTCTTTATCTCAACCCATGAGTCATCTTGCTTTTGCTCTTATTCTCTCCCCTGCCCCACTGGTGAGGGGGTGGCAGTGAGCAAGCAGTGGTGTGGGTGCTTAGCTGCTGGCCAAGGTAAAGCAGCTGCATGAGAGCTAGTGTACAGACTGGTATTTTTAACATCCAGTAATATTCTTCAAAATGAAGACACTTCTTGGAAAGGATCTTGAAGGAAGCAGAAAGAACAAAAGCAGTGTTGGTGGACATGACTTTAAAAAATGGGCATTTGAGTCATCTTTATGGGCTATGTAGCTGCCTTCTGTAAAATGGCTCCTTCCTGAATAGGAGTCATTAAAGTCAAACACTCCCTAGTTTTGTTCTGACCATCCATTAAAGTTGCATTTGCTCCTTCTACTAATTCTAAGTAAAACCATAATTGCCTGTATTAATGCACCTACACTCTAGTCAGCGTTAGTAGAGGCAGTAGGCAGTACAGTTTGCCCTCAGGATTTTGACAGCCCTGCGTTACACTTTAAGACTCATATTAATATTTGTATTCTTATGCAGGTGTGCTGCCATCTTCAGGTTTTGGTTGTTTGGTGATTTTTTTTTTTATTTTTTTTTTAAAATTACTATCTTTCTACTTCTGCTCTTTGACCTAGAATAGTCAATTTAAGTTACATTTCCCTCAACTTGCTTGTTTAAAAAGTGACCTATATTGATACATGCAAATGTATGTCTCTTTCCAAGTTGTATTTGCTGTAAATGTCTTAATCTGGGAAGGCACCAGCTAGGAAAGGTAGAACAAAACTGAGTAACACAGGAGGAGGAGAAGAGATCTGTTCTGAATCACTATATTATAAATGTATTTGAGTACTCCTGATCTAAGCCAAAACAATCTCTTCCAGAAAACTGTTAAGATGATGTAGGCTCCTTCTGTCTAGATTTTCAAACCTCTTCCAGTTGCACTTTTTTTCAAATGAGTCCACTGAACTGAATCTTCTGTGCAGTTCCTCAGCCTTCATTTCCCTTTCATAATAATGTGAATAACTTCATCCTGGGACTGTACCCCAGAATTTTTTTAAATACCTTTTGTATAATGCAGTACCCTTGCATCTGCCCACTGAACTATCACTTCAGAAGTGTAATCCTTTAGAATCTTGAGAGAATTAGATTGAAAAAAAGTTAGGCATTGGTTTCCTCCCAAGTCCACACCTGAAAACTTTTGTGGTAGTTCTGGCCCACAGATACATGTCTAAATGTAATCCTGCTCTGGTGTGTTGAAACTTTGATCACCTGCTAGATGGTATGAACTTACAAAGAGGCTTAAAAGGGAGAATGTGGACAGCCTTAACTACCTTTATCCCCCTGTCAGATGTGGATCTAAGTTATGGGAAGGTGATGTGATGTTACTGTGCATTACAGTAGGGTTATTTAAACTCTGCTAAAAAATGTGAATGCTGTTACTGGGATATGTGTGCAGGAGAAGGATTACCATAGTAGAAGTAATTAAATGTGAAGAAAATTGTACTATTAAGTCTACTTTCGGGTTTGTTTTTTTTTGTGTTTTGGACAGATCTATGTAGTGAGAGTTATGAGAGAAGGGCAAGTGGAGCCAACATTTGTCTTCCGAACATTTGATGAGTTCCAGGAGCTTCACAACAAACTTGGCATTCTCTTTCCTCTTTGGAAGTTACCAGGGTATGTTCCTAACTCACTCATCACTGTTATAAAGAAAAAAGTATTCCCAGCTGGATGGATGAAGAAATAGGTTGAAATGAAGAAAACACTGCAGAAGGGCAAATTAGGCCTCGAAGTTGGTAATTAAGGGAGAAAGCTGTTGTCCGAGTTTTAAGGGAGGAGAGCCAGAGGAGCAACTCTGTATTTAGTCTGTGTGTCGTACTACTTATAACAGTGACTTGTAAATGTTTTCTTGCCTTTCTGTAACGTCGTTACCTAGTTACCGGGTAGCATGCTGTGTTTCTACTCATGATTGACATAAAAAGAATGTCAGCACTTCAGGATGGAAATGACAATGAAATCTAACTGTACTTACTTCAGATAAATTAACAGAGAACTCTGTCTTGTTCTTTGTTGTAGCTTTCCTAATAAGATGGTTCTCGGAAGAACACATATAAAAGATGTAGCAGCTAAAAGAAAAGTGGAGCTCAACAGCTACATACAAAGTCTGATGAACAGTTCTTCAGAGGTGGCAGAAGTGAGTTCAAATAACTTAAGCAAATCTAAGGCAAGTTTTCAGAATTTGGTGCTTGTTAACACTTAAACTAATATGTAATGTTTCTTCTTCATCCAAATTTAGTGTGATCTTGTTTATACTTTTTTCCATCCATTACTTCGTGATGACAAAGTGGAAGGAATAGATGGAATAGCCAGACCTACAGGTAGGTAATGTTTTTGGGTGGTGCTTATAAATTGGATTGCTATAGGATGACACCTTCAAAGTGTGGTGGGTTTTTTTCTTTTTTTTGGTTAACTGTAGTTTTCCCTTATTGAAAACTTTGCATCACTGTCTTTCCAAATCTGCCTGCATACAGTTACTCAAGTTTTGACTCTAACCTCCAAGTTGGTTCTTACAAGAGAATATAGAATCATTAAAAAGTATGGCCTTGCCCTCTTAATAGGGAACTGGAAGTAAAATCAGAAACTGATCTTGGTCTAAGGCTTGTATTTTTCCCCACATATAGTCAGCGTAGTACTGATGAAAATGTGCAAATTTTACAGAGAAAATAATTGTACGTTTTCTTTCAGATGCAAGTCCAGCAAGTCCTACTTCAGGCAAAGTGGGAGGAGAAGTGAAGCTATCCATATCATATAGAAATAGCACTCTATTTATCATGGTGATGCACATTAAAGACCTGGTAAGTAGAGATACTGAGCTTACTGCCAAGAACTGTTGCCATTTTGTCAATTACTATCTTGACCTAGATTGCAGGAATGGTGGAACTATCTCTCTCTTCCTCCGAAGTTTCCAACTGCCAACTTAATTAGCTGCTACGTTTTGGTTAGTTCTTTAGCAAAGCCTAGATATGAAAATAAATATTCAGGTAGGTATGCACCAAGTTTTTTTAATTTGTCTTTGTTTTGGATTGCAGGTTACAGAAGATGGTGCAGATCCAAATCCCTATGTGAAAACATACTTACTTCCTGATACACACAAAACATCCAAACGCAAAACCAAAATCTCCCGGAAGACAAGAAATCCAACTTTCAATGAAATGGCAAGTTAAATTTTATGTAGTAACTACCTATGGTTTGCTATTGTCTCTTATTCCAAGCAGTACTCAAAATATTGTCTGAAAAAACCTGCAAAGATACATAAATGTAAAAGGATCTTGTTTGAAAAACTCTGTGGCCTGTTTAAAAAACAAACAAAAAGACCCCTAAAACCCCAAAGCAACTGAGTAGGTAAATGTACTGTTACAAGTAAGCAGAAATTTCTGACTAACTCTGAGGAGTGATGGGCAGAAGGAAAGGAGTCTTAAAACTAAAGATCTCCCTGCCCTGGATTCACTGATCCATAAGATGGAGAAGAATGAATTTGGAAGTCTTGGCATGTAAACAGTGCTTCCATCTAAAACCACTGGTGCTTTTAAACACATAACACTGGGAGCACAAAGTAAAATGTGGATGTACTTCAGCCCATCCTCTGAGAAACAGTCACACTGAATGGTCACAATGTGCAGTTAAGACCTCTATCAGTGGCTAGGCAGTCAGAAGAAAGGGCGATCTGTGTGACTTCATTTGGATAACCAAAAATTTCTTGACTTCTTGCCTTCTAGCTTGTGTACAATGGATATAGCATGGAGACTCTGAAACAGAGAGAACTGCAGCTAAGTGTGCTCAGTGCAGAATCATTACGTGAGAACTTTTTCTTGGGTGGAATTACACTCTCACTAAAAGACTTCAACTTGAGCAAGGAGACTGTTAACTGGTATCGACTAACTGCTGTACCGTATCTGTGAATGCATTTCTGCACCTGAATAAGACCAGAACAATTGTATTCACTTGTGCTTTTTGCATCTTCCTACTTGAAGATAACTTGTACATCTTAAAACAAGAGAGTCTGCATTTCAGCAGTTATGTTGGACCAACATTCATGTAGCCTAATTTGGAGGTATCTAGAAAACCTGGTTTATGCTCATGCAGTGTTATCAAAGCATCGTTGTAAATGTTTAAGAGTTGCAGGTAAGGGAAGAAGTTTTTAAACCATCCATGAAAGTGAGATGAGCAGTTTGACCATGCTTGTTGGTTAAAGGGTAATTTCACCATTAGGCCTGTGGATATAGAGCATTTTTGGTTTTCATTTTTGTTACCTGTGTTGTCATCCATGGCGTGATGCTGGAGAACATCAAAGAAATAACATTATTTTAGGATTACATTCCCACTACTAATAACTAGACATCACAGAAGCAGCAATGGGTAAAAATTTTGGCTTCACACACACCTGTAGAAATGAAGGTTGAAGGGCTGGAAAAATTCCTTAGTGTTGCATTTAATCCCAGATTTATACTTCTCTAAGACTTATTGGAGTGTGTGCCAATAATGGAAGATGTAAATAATGGTGCCTTAAAATTCAAATGCTTCTTTTTACCTCATTTCTGGTATTTAATATGTACACGTTACCTTTGAGCTCCTTGAAAAGGGGAAACGTTCTCATATTTGATACCTTGCAGGTCCTGCTGGAAGTCTTTTCGTAAGATGTGCTACTTAGAAATAACATCACTTACAGTGATCTTCATAGTTAGTGCAGAATTCTACCCCGTCTTCTACCCATGATCTCCAAAACTTGGATGAAGATTGGCTGAATGTGGTGCTGTAGGAAATGTGCCCAGCTGCTCAGTGTTTTGGGATGTCCGAATTTCTAGAACTTCTAATTAGTGCAGTGATGAAATGTGGAACAGATTCAAACACTAAATCCAAAACGTATTTTGCACCTGTACTTCCAGGTAAAGATGGCCTCAGTAAAAAAAGCACAACTGCTGGATGAATTGCAGGGCAGAACTGAGTTGCATTAACAAAGTGGAACTTGGTCACTTTTTTTTTTAACATTTCACGGCAATACTGTTCCTCCTCCCAGTAAGAATTAACTCCTCTAAAAATATTTCAGACCACAGGACGTTAGGTTTGAAATATATTGTGAGAGTGAAGTACGAATGTCACTTATTATCTCTTGTTAATGATACCACTGGTTACTTAATTAGGTGTTTCTGCACTTGCAGGTGTAGCCTTTTTATTCACCTTACTCGGTATTTAGGATGATCATATTCTGTCTAAACCAAGCTATAATTTTACACACTTTAGTACTAAATCTTAAAGCAAGACAGTCTATCGCCACTGACTATGACTAAGGGGATTTTTAAAGTAAAATATGCAACTATGAACAGAGAGATAATATGGGGAAAGCCTTCTGTACACCCAACACTAAAAATCTGTTTCATAATCTGGTTTTCCATTCCCTGCTACTGACCAATCTCACTTCAATACAGAAGAGAGAAGTAAACTTGAATCTCCTGGTGCCTAAAATATTCACGGTCCAATTTTGTAGGAATTATTACAATTAAAATGCTAAAAATATCTTGAATGTTAAAAACTGGGTTGATACTAATGGGCGCTAACAAATCCCAGTTTTATTAGGCATCTTCTGCATATTTTTCATTTAGTATATAGCCTGTAAATAATAAACTATATAACTAACTAGATATATTTCCTGCTCACTTGATGCTTTTGAGACTTACTCCATTCCATCATTAGAATCACAAGTAGGTAAACACAGGAAAGTAGACTACTGTTTTTGTGAAACGTTCCATTGTGAAATAAAATGAAAGCAATATGTACTGCCTTTTTTGCAGTTTGCTATTAAAGCACAGTGTCTTACAGCACAAAATACAGATAAACTAAAATCATTTAAAAAATGATTTGCAGTTTTAACAGTTGTCTGGACTGAAAAAATGTATAGTACTGTATTATTATTAGCACATGTCCTGACTTCTGATTTAATCTTCTTCATAGCTTAACTCATCTTGTGCCTTTCCCTTCCTTTTCAAAATAGTCACTGGCTGAAGCTTTTTATGGTCATGGATTTTTTTTGTCTTGGCCTCTCCTCACGTGTAGAGGAACAGCACCAAGCTTGCACCTCTTTGCACTGTTCTCAATTAAGAAAATAATGATTGTTGCAATAAGACTTTAACATGCTACATAGAAGTGAAAGAAAAAAGGTGAAAGAGGAAAATACTCAGTTGGGGTTCAATTTACGGTAAGTAGCTTGAAAATGTAGTTTTAAAGCTTTTTATATCTTGTTTAATGAAAAGAAAAAATCTTTTATGCCACGTATGACCTGCAGCCAGAAGTATAATTGTCAATACAGACCTTGTTTTGGTATTTCAGAGCAACAGCTTGTGCTAAGACCTCTTCCTTTTCTCTATTAACCTAGAACTTTGCACTGAAACTTTATTACTGCCTTTTTACGACCTACAGCTACCTGTCTCTGGAAGCATGTGCGATCTTTGGTAAAAGTTCTTTATTTTTACAACTCGGGCTATGTAGAAATCCCCGTCGCCTGCCTTAACGAGGTGAGGGCTCTGTCAGGGCTCGCCGCCGCCTTCCGCTCCCTTGTGCTCCTTACTCGGACACTGTGACTGAGGTAGTGCTACAGCTGAGGGAAGCGAGTGTCAGCAAATCGTTTGCCTCCCTTTGTCTAAGTATCTGTAAGAACCAAATACTTTAATTAAACAAGCTCGTTAATAAAGATGTACAATATTGCCCTCCGTCGTGCCCGTACTGAGCGGGTTCAATGTGACTCCGTACCTGTCCTGTAAGTACATTAAACGCTGTTCTGAGTTAAACACAGCCGAACACGCCTGCTGCTCCTCACTGCCACCGCGGGGCGGCGCC
>NW_009945565.1:0-15304 GCF_000696875.1 Nestor notabilis
GAGCGGCCGGGGCAGTGCCGGTCACAGCCCTGCCCTTCCCGAAGGCTCCTGCCTTCACCGCCCCGAACCCAGGAGAAGGGGTTGGGGCGTCCTCGCAGGTTCCCCAAACCGGGAGCTCTGGCCCTGCCGGAATGCTGGGCCCGGGGAGGTGCCATTTCTGTGCCGGTTGGTGTGAGCCTGCTCACGTAGGACCCAAGGCGATCACGGCAATATCGTGAACGTTTTAGAAGGAAACAAAATGATTTTACTGTTGTTTTTGAATTTGGGTCGCTTGTGTCTATTTGGGAATAGAGCTGTGCTTAGGGAGGGTGCCAGAGGGAAAGAAGATTGCTTCAAGCCAGTCCAAGCGTACAGAAGGGCTGGGCAGTAACCCCAAACTAACAACGTAAGGCTTTATTTGAGGTATGTACAACCAGGTATTAATTGGGATAATCAGACATCAGTGATGTGCACTCACTATGTTAGCTTACAGGATCAAAAATGCACCTACTGCAGAGATCACAATATTGATTTGTTGCTTTCAGCCAAATTCCTTATTAGTAGTTAAAATACTTTTTGTAGTGGTAGGAAAGCAAAAAGCACATCAGGCAGCACTGGCAAAGGTAAATTCCTAGGTAAAAATAGCAGAGATTTTGGGAATGTTTGTAAGGTTTTGTAACTTCAGCTGCTGTGGAAATAGTTGTCTTCACACAGTCAGTGCCACAGGACACCTCAGTCAGAGATTTGAATGTTTTGTGAAAAGAAGAGTCTTTATTTTATAATAATAATGAGATAGCAACTGGTTAAGAAAAGAAAATAAGAAAGCCAGTGCCTTTTCCACTCTCCATGTTAAAGGACTGCAAAAATACACTGCGTATAATACTTTGTTTATTAAATTGGTGCCGATAAAGTGATAGACTCGTTGCACAGATGGGCCTGGTGCAGTCTTCTCCACCTCATTATGGCAGTACCGCATGTTCTGATCTCTGCTATTTTGATGTTGTCTCCTTTTTTTCCCTCTAAGCAAGGCCTTTGCCAGTCTGCAGCTTTTTGCGCTGCATGTGAATAAACTCTGATGAGGAGGAGTTGAGTAAATAATGATTTGAATGATGAGGTAAAAAGCTAGTACTCTAATCTGTCTGGTATTCTGATACCTCTAGGATCAGATATAAGACCAGGCGTTATCGTAGCATGTTTCTTCTTTGGCCACACTTCTTGCCCCACCCTGTAGTAGAAATGTTCTCAGTTTATTATTAACAAATGTGATTTACCTGTGATGCAAATACATTAGTTTGGCGTGAACTTTATGCCTGGGGGAAGATTTTTGGGGATAACTCACTATTTCCGCCTGGACTCTAGCCAAAACCAATTCTGCTAGTTGGAACAAAAAGGTGTTACCATGTAAGTATATTGTACTTTGGAACCACATGCTTTTCTCCAGCTGCAGCTGTCCAGTGCAAGGTGCCACGGGTATCAGCAGCATGGTCCCTCATTTAAATGACATGAAGAAGAACAAGGCTTCTGTCACTACATTTGTCTGTGCAATATCCTACATGCTGTTGGTACTTGTCATTGAAATTTCTTAATTGTCTATGGAGCTTGAAAATGGTTGAATGTCACTGTATTGACTTTTAGGAAGCAACAAGTAGCAATGGCAGGAGATGGCCAGAGCAGGTTTAGGCATGGCTTTAGAGAGTGTACATTTTATCTGAACATGTGCAGAAAGGTTTGAGCTGAAGGCCAGGGCAGATGGTTGATCAGGTGATGCAGGGGAGGCTGAAGTTATGTGCTGCACAAGGTCAACAAGAATATCACAACTGTGAAGTCATTTTCCTTTTTCCCTCATTATGTTTGCAGTATATTTTACTGAACTTGTTGTTCAAGCTCTTGACAGGAGGATTTCACTGTTCAGCTCTTACCAGGCACACTCATTTTTTAATCAGTTATTTAGCAATGGATGGTAGGCTTTGAGGGAACCAAAATAGAAAAACACAACTAATAAAATCAAATGCCTGATAGTGCGGTAAAGCAAGGGAGGTTTCTTGCACTCCATTTAAAGAATTGATTCCTTTCCTATAAAGAGTATCTATTGGGAGTGATGTCTACCTGACAGTGAACGCCATCTACATCGTGCAGATCCTTGGGTGGTCAGCATGTGTGTGCCTGAATGATGGAGCAGGATTTTCCATTTGGTTTAGAAATAGTAGCTCCAAAGCTCTTATCTCTGTAGTTATAGAACTGTAACTCAAAATACCACTTACCTCATGTGAATGTTTAATTTCGGAATGAATTGCTCATCCAGGAATCAAATAAGGTATGTTCACATACGGTTGGAAGATTGAAGGACAAATTCTGGACCAGTCTGCTGCTTTTCCTGTTAGAATTTGAATGGACTTGCAGAGTTGGTGACTGAGAAGTATGGTCACATCCTATCTCACCAAATCTGGTTTTACATTCCTTTTGCACAGTGCAACAATGTGCAGGTCTGTTAACCTGCATCTCTACTTGACTTATTAGGGGCCAGCATGTCAAGCCAGTAACCACACTGCTTTATCACCAGTGCTTTTTTACGAAGTGAAAGTGTTTGTCTGATAGATTCTCATGCTTGCTATAAAGAGAAAACCAGTACACAAAAATCAATGACTTAATTATCAGAAGAACAGGTCATCAGGCATAGCAGACTTCAGGCCAACGTAGGGTTATTGGTGTTGTCTTGTCAGTTCAATATGTTACATAAGGCAGATCTTTTTTCAGTGTCAGTTTTCATTTGATTTCTGCAGACTTTAAACACAGTTACTTCTGATCTGTTCTGGCTTTGTCCTAAACAGCTCATCAAGATTGGAAACAATATGAAGCAGATGGGGTAACTGCTGAGTAGTAAGATGTAGTTCTCGAGCTCCTGCAGTCTTCTGAAGAGCAGTATCTGTACATCTTGCTACTCAGCTGTTACTGATACATAAACCTCCAGTTCCGTCTGTCCATCCACTCCTGAAAGATCAGTGTTCTGAATCCAGGTGCTGTTCCAAGGATGGTCACACCATCCCCTTCATGCTGTGTCTTCCACTGAAAGTAACAAGGCAGTTACAAACTAATGTGTTTTACAGGTTCCTAATATGTTTCAGCCTTTTGTCTACACAATCATAAAGCTTCTTGGGGGTGGAAAGTAAACCCGTGTAACGTTTGGAACCTGCATACATGCTATTCAGCATTTGTAAGAGAGATTGAAAGAACTCTTAGGTTGCATGGGAGGCAGAGAAAAAAAAAGATAATTTAAAAAAAATCACATTTTGAGTGTGGGGATTTAGGGTGATACAAATTTCTGGCAGCTGCAGCTGTCAGCTGTGACTACTAGTGATTGGTGTTCCTTATTGTAACTAGGGTCCAGCCACCTCCTTTTGAAGGGCTACTCATTTGTGGTTTGACAGATTCTTAAGAAGACAGTGTCTTAAGAATTTGAAATGTATTAATGCATCTAATATGAGAATCTTCTGCTTAGAATGGGCAATTGCCAGGACTCCTCCATGGCTGTGGTCTGCACGTGTCTGCTTCTTTTTCCATCTTCCCTCTTTTCCCCTTGCCAACATGGCATGGCTTCCTTAGTGCTAGAATAGATCATTCCTGTTGGCCTTCTGTTCATCACCTCTGTGTGTTTTGCTCCTAGCTGCAGGTAACCTTTGTTAGATGGCTTCTGTTTGTGGCCTAGGAGTATTTTTAGCTCTAGGCTTTGCTTGTTTCAGACTGTGGCACACTGATCCATTGTTAGAGTATGGCTTTCATCTCCTCTGTGGGAGGGACCAGTTATAACTGATAGTTGCTTCTTTGCCTTTTCAAACATCACTCCTCTCCTTGTATCTTTTTTCCTTCTGGCAAACACTTCCCTCTTTTGGAGCTCAAGCCAGCATAGCTCTGCAAAGCTCTCTCCAAGCTTCTAACAAGGTAAGCAATGGAGAATCAAATCAGGATTTTAAGTGTTCCTTTATGCAGCACCCTGTGGATGAAATCATGGCAGGCTTACTGTCAATTGCAGATATTTTGGTGTGGACGGTTATTTTCTTACTGCATTTAACTTCTGTTAAATCCATGTTGTTGAATAATCCTTTGTGTTTCATAGCAAACCTCCTAAAAGTGCAGGTATTAAGATTAACTAAACAGTTCAAGCCCCTGCATACTGAATTTTTATGTCAAAATGAAGCCAGTGAAGTTCTGAGGAACTCAATCTTCAGTAATTGACTTGAGTTACATCTAAGATGTGCATAAATTAGATTACTGAAGAAAGTTGTTTGATGAGAAACAACATTCTAACGCTTTGTGCTGCTATTTTGCCTTTATAATTGATATGTTGAACTGGTTTCTGGATCTCCTTTTATCCACTAGGTCTTTCTGCCCTTGCAGTTCCCTCTGTGATTTCTTTCATGTGTCCTTATATGAACCCATTGACTGTCCTGAACTGACTTGCATGTAAAGATAAATATGTCAATGAGCTTGATAAAACAAACTGCACCATTCTAAACTAAACTGTAGTGTTTGTAAACGGAATTCTACACGGATGACTTGTCAAGGAATCAGACCACTATTGGCAAAGCGTAGATCAAAGATAAAACTGACCTTTTGTAGGCAAAATGTGAACTTTGTTGGAGTTACTTGCCTCTGGACTTCCACAAGCGGGCTTTTCCTACATAGTAATCACATTCCGTAAGAAGAGGAAAAGATAAGACGGCTGCAATAGAAATGCTTGTAGAAGCTGTGCAGACTGTGAGGAAACAAGAACTGCTCCGAAACTGTTTTGTTTAAATGTCCTGTTACTTAAAGCTGGCTCTTGTAATGTAAAAAGCATTCTTCAGGTGTACTTTGCTCATGTTCAGATTTTAGAGAGAGGGTAAAGAAATGCCACTCACAAATTACTGCCTGCATTAAGCACATAGTCTGGGTTTAGTGCTGAGATAAGGGAATGTTTATGAGGTTCAATAGACTCCACAGTGAAAAGTGGGATGGTTCTCTCAATGGTAAATGGTCTGATGATTTCCTGAGGCTTGTTGTATGTTGGTACTATGATATCCTTCAGAGCAGGGGAAAAGATGCACATCACAAATTCCACTTACCTCTTCCCATCCTTTGATAATTCCTTTGATAATTCTGCAGAAGCCAATGATAATACAACACATCCCCATGGTAAAAGCCTCTTGGGGAAGAAAGAGCCAAATTAATCATGCCTTACAAGACCTTGTCAGACTGCTACCAACAGTCAGTCTGTCTTGTCAGGGGCTTTGATCTGAAGCCTGTGTGTCGCCTTTAAATAGGTGCCAGAATCCACTAGTTTAAATGTAGCATTTGAAATGGAGCTAACCTACAGCCCAGTTTTGCTTAGAAGTCTGCAAGAGGTCTCTTTCTAGGAGGCTGGGTTTAGTATTGCATGTCCTTACTTGAGTGTTTTACATGGATGGATGCATTAGGCTGGGTCTACAGAGGATCAAATGCAAGCAGGAGTGAGTGTGACTTGAAAACATACAGCAGGTAGGACATTTGGTTGCTGGGTTTACTTCAAGAGCTTTCATGTAAATAACAATGATTTTATATCTTGGGTGATTTTTTCTTTTTTGCTGAAGTGGAGTATCTCCATCTGGAGGGATTGAATATGCTCATCTCAAAATAATTGTGTGGTTAGGACTCCATCCTTGGCAGTAGGGAACTCTGAAACTGCTGATGCACACGATGGGAATTTGGGGCTACAGCTCATTGTCCTGGTTCAGGATTTGGGGTAGGGAACTGGTTTCCCTTGTGTAGTAGTGTGGTAGGTGATACTTGGATTAAAATACAAGCAGAGCAGCGTGTGCGAGACGTTCTCCATCAGGGACTTGTCAGACTGGGATCTGCAGAGGAGAGAGCCAGGGAAAAGGCTGCAGCAATCACTTTCAGCCTGTTGGTTCTTTCTAAAAGGGCTGTAGATGTTTGTCTAATGAACAGAAGTCTATGAAAAGCAATTATAAACGTGCTGTTCTTGTTTCCTTTTTATTGTTCTTTTAGAAGTTGGTTTTAGGCTGCTAGGTCTCAGCCTGAAAACTCCTTACCTGGACATTAAGTGTCCTGCTTTGGATTTAGGGAGTAGGAGAGGAACATTATTGCTCAGTACTGATAAGGATGACAGTTCTGGGTCTGTCCAGAAGTGAACCTACACACCTGAAGAAACTCTACAGATGAATTTGGGGCATCTGGGAGTTTGTGAGGTGTTGAGGTCCACTTACTTTGATAAAGGCAAAGAAACTTGTTTAAGTTCTCCTGTGAACCTGGCCCTAGGTGGTTGAGTATAAGGTTGGAAGCTCAATGGCTTAGTTAACTATATGTTAGCATTGTCTTGTAGAAGTAAGTAACACTGAGGCTGCCTCACTGGCATGTTCCTTACTAACTTCATTTTTCATTGCTTAAGCTCTCCAGGGGCCTTGTAGTCATGTGATGTGTTTTTCTTGGCTTCAGTTGCTAAACTGCCTTATCAGAAATTATAAACAAGTTGTTTCCATGTAAGCAATTAGTTTTGCAGTAGTGACCATCATGTGGGCCATGTCCCGTTTGCTTTTTGGGAATGTCAGTGTTATTTAAAAGGTTTTGAAAACCTGAGACTGCAGCCACCCTTGTTGTGTAGAATAATCCATTGTATATACGTTGATGCATGTATTAAAAACCAGTTTTCTGGTGGAACAGTATAAATGTACTTCCCATAGTTGCCAACAACTACACCTTTACTGAATATGGTTTATTTAAAACCCACAGAAACATCTTCTGTAGTGTGCAGGAATCTTCAGTGTGAGGAGGAGCTGTCCAGGGCTTCAATGCTCCTGAGGAGTTGCTGTTGTGTAATAGTGGAGGGAAAACCAACCAAACAAAAAGTCAACACACAGCCGTATCTGGTGGTTTCTGGGTTAGAACATGCAGTGTCTCCCAAGCTGAGTGTGGCCAGTATAGGAAAGGAGAGACGTTTACACAGGGAACATATTGCTGTGCTGTGCTTAATGCTAATACGAATTTTGCTGCGTTTTGAAGAATAATGCTCACATATTTTCAGGATTGTGATTAGTCATTTACAAACGTAGAAATTATACATATTTGGCAAAAGGTCAGGTCCATTCTTAAAAAGAAACCCTTTAGAGTTGATAATTTCCCAGTATTTGGTGACGGTGAGTTCTGCTTCATCCTTCAGCATGAACTTCCACAGTGCAGACAATCAGAGAGACTTTTCTCTTATTTGTATTCCCCACTGATTACAGGAGAGCCATGGATAAAAGTGAGTTGGTACAGAAAGCCAAACTGGCTGAACAGGCTGAGCGTTACGATGACATGGCTGCTGCTATGAAGGCTGTCACTGAGCAAGGACATGAACTGTCCAATGAAGAAAGGAATCTACTCTCAGTTGCCTACAAGAACGTGGTTGGTGCCCGTCGCTCATCCTGGCGTGTCATTTCCAGCATTGAACAGAAAACAGAGAGGAACGAGAAGAAACAGCAGATGGGAAGAGAATATCGTGAGAAAATTGAGGCTGAATTGCAGGATATCTGCAATGATGTTCTGGTAATAATCCAACAGCAAAAATAACAGTAGTTGGTACTGCAGCATTCTTCAGAGAGGCTTAAGGAATCTTACTAGTGCTGGAGATACTGCAGCACCTTAGCAAGGGAATTACTTTGCATAGCCTGAAGCTTGGGTACGATTCTAGCTTCTATGTCATCTAGTTTGTTTCTTAGGGAATTTGTTATAACAGAACGTTTGTTTTAGTTTAATAGAAAAAAAGCAAACTAGAAGTGTTGAAGGCCCCTGGATGCTGGCTAGGGATCACCAGGAAAAGAAATTTGAGATCTGGGGTGCTGGCATGAGTCCTGCCTACCATTTCAATTCTTAAAAGCTGACATCCTGAGGCTTGTTCAGTACTCTTTGGGATGGAGAAGGTGTGTACTTCTTCCCCAGACTGGTTTTGCTATTTCTTTCGCTTAGACAACAGGGATTCTTTTCACTGCTGTTCAGTTTGCTAAACATCAGTCAGGAGCAGTTGCTGTCAGTACTGTCGGTCTCCATATTTCTGAATGCACATGTGCTGACCATGCCACAGTTCAGCTTTTCAGCTGGACTTGCAAGTAAATTGGGTTTTTTGTGGATAATTTTACTGCTCTGTATAGAATTCACATTTGTGGCAGCAAAAGTGACCTGACCTGTGGTAGTGTCAAGCCGCTGCCTTTCATTAGCTTGGTTGTGGACATGGGTTTGCATCAGTATGCTTCAATGAAGATATTTGCAGTCTTAAGGCATTAGGTTCTGCAGGAGCAAATTGTGGATAGCCTCAACATAGCAAGTTTTCTGCTTTCCAGGGATTAGGTTACCAGTAATTCTTCTTTTGTTCTGAGTTTAGACAACAGTAGGCAAAGTGATTAGCGCATGAGTATGTATCAGTCATTGTTAAAACGTAACAGTTTGTGCTTACCATTGTAACAAAGGCTGTTTCAGACATTATTTTTATGACTTGGGAAAGAAAAAAAAAGTGATGTTTCCTTTCTCAGGAACTCCTGGATAAGTACCTTATTGTCAATGCCACGCAGCCAGAAAGCAAGGTCTTCTATTTGAAAATGAAAGGCGATTACTACAGATACCTCTCAGAGGTGGCATCTGGGGACAATAAGCAAAGTAAGTAGAGCTGAAATATCTCATTCTGCTGGGGGCCAAGCAGAATAAAGTATAAAAAATACTTGTATTGTTTTCCCCATAACATGAAGGATTTATTTCTTTTTGCTGCTGCTCTGTAGTGTTGAAGACATGTGCAATGAAAGTCACTTTTAGAGAAAGACTTCACTGCAATTAATAGACATTCATCAAACCTGTCAAGTTCTGTTCGCAGCCCCTAACCTCAGTGACTGATTCTCAAGTGTATTTGTCAGTGTAAAATTCCTGGAGAATGTGGGGTTTTTTTCTCATGGAAAGCACTTTCTCTCATCTCTTGTTTAAACTATGAATTTAGCTCTCAACTTTTCACTGTTTGCAAGCTTACGCATGCAAATACAGGATACTGGGTTACTGGGTCCAAAGCCAATTAATCTTGAAGTGGTGAAGTAATGCTGAACTCTGCCTGAATTCCTGGTGTCTCTTGTAGTTTGTCTTGCAAACTCAGTTTGAATGCCCTTCTAGAGCCTGTTGTTACCCATTGGTAAGGATTGTTACCCAGGAAGGGACTGTTGTCTTTCCTCTGAAACGCCAAACTGAAATATAAAGTTCATAACCCAGGTGTTAAATGTTTCCTCCAGTTTAAATAGGTAGTTCAGATGCCTCTTCCCTCATGATTTTATCTGGATTTATTATTCAGAAATAATACTTCCTCAGCTAGACTTAAAGCAAGTGTTTAATCACAGTATACTTTGATTTGGATAGAACTTCTGTGCATTCAGGTTGGTTGGAATTCATTTTGAATAAGTTCCATTTTAAGTATCTATTAAAAGATTGAACTATTTCTGCCTTAATAGTTCAGCCAGTGGTAGGCTCTTACATCTAAAAGCACTGAAAGATGCTTCATATATGTGTATCTGTGCATATGAAATTGTATGAATTTTTGGTGGCACAGTAGTCTGGACCAAGACTCTAATAGCGTCCATCATGAAGTCCATGATGTATTGTTCATTAATATGATTGTGATTACTTCTTGCAGCAACAGTAGCAAACTCTCAGCAAGCTTACCAGGAGGCATTTGAAATTAGCAAGAAAGAGATGCAGCCAACACACCCCATTCGACTTGGTTTGGCTCTAAATTTCTCTGTCTTCTACTATGAGATCCTAAATTCTCCTGAAAAGGCCTGTAATCTGGCAAAGACGGTAAGCAGACTCTTCGTATTGCCTATTTTTTTGAAGACTAAGGAGATAATTACATGGTTACAGTAGCCCTTTTATAGGTTATTACGCTTTTTCATACCAAATTCCTTAAAAATGCTGGAATTTTTATTGTCATGCATGTTTTCAGGTAAGTTAGTTACACCAGCTTAGCTTCAAGTAAAGCTGATTGGCTAGCGCAATCGATCCAGTGAAAGGGAAGACAAAATGCCTCTTAAGTCTGTAATTCTCTTAAGATGTGCTTGTATCACATTTCAACACACTTGGATTCATTTAGCGCTTCTAAAGTGAAATATTTAAGTTTGAACACTTAGCAAAGACATGAAAAGCCATCTTTGTGACTACAGTTGTAGCCCTAAAAGTCCATGTGTATCTGCGCCTCTGTCTCCAGAGACCAAAAAGACTGTGTGATGGGTTGTGCCAAATAAATAACTAGTCATTCTTTTTTTTGGCCTTCTCCCTAAAATAGGATTAGAGCCTTCTAAATGGAGCTTTTTGCAGCTGTGAGAATTATCTGGTAGTAACTTGAATAATACAGCATTAGGTGAATCTTTATGTTCTTAATATGTGCTTGGATAATACCATGTAACAAGGAGTGATGTTTTGCCATGTAAAATGCTGCTGCTGTTCCTGCTTTTTTAGTTAATGTGCTTACATTGGTTTGAAACCTGATTGAAGAAATAACACTTACTCATGGCTCTTGGCTCTCAGGCCTGCAGCGTGGCCTTTCACGTGTAGCAGATCAATGGGAGGAATGGCTTTATTAATCTCTAGTGGAACATACCTGATTTCCTGTGCTGTTTTGAAAAGAAATCCAAAACCTTCCATCCCACCATCAAAACCCCCTTGTCTTCCCTTTTCTTGCCTGCTTACTCATGTACAGTATATGTCAACCTAATGGTACCTTTGTCTTTTACTGCCAATTTAAACCGGCGAGACCTTCTTTTTTAACGAAAGTATTGCTTTGAAATGTTGTTCTTAAAGCTGACTTCAAACTGCATGAATCATTCTTCAGTGTGGCAGAGAGTGCACTTGCCTCTTCAGTACTTCGTGTTGGCATGGTAGTAAAAGTTGTTCTGGGCTTTAGCCTGGACCCTGAAGACTTCTGTTTTCCCACTGGGTTGTCTAGTGATCTGACGCTCACTTTGGTTTACATTTTTTTCTGTTGGTGGAAAAGAAATATACTGGGAGGTTTTGTCAGAGAATTTGAATAGTGATGTGGCAAATGTGTAAGCTGTGTGTAAGCAGAAGCAAATCCCAGAGCAGAGTGTGAAAGAGCTGTGTTGCGTATTTGTAGGCGTTTGATGAAGCAATAGCAGAGCTGGACACGCTGAATGAAGAGTCTTACAAAGACAGCACGCTGATCATGCAGCTGCTTAGGGACAACCTCACTGTAAGTATCTTGGGGCAAACCACTCCATTGTGCACTGTAACTTCCTTAGGCTGCTGGACTCTAAGTGTGACTCAACATCAGACAACTTACATAGTTCTGTGCCATTAAAAGCCTTTTCTGAGGCATTAACTGCTTGTGTTAACTGCACTGCTTTTTGTAACCAGACCTGTTAACTTGCTTGTCTAAACCAGAAATCACTTGTTAACCACTGTAACAAACTCAGATTTTTATTATTTTTGTTTTGTACCACAAAGTGGGTTTGTCTCTTCTCAACAGCCAGCTTTACGTTGAGCTTGCAAACTTCTGCTGCCTTTTTGTTTGTTATCCTCTATTCATTTCTAGTTCATTATTCTTTAGCTTTAACTGTTGAGTTCTGTATTGCTCTTAGCTGAGAAAATTGCAGAGTTACTGCTAATCGTGCTCTTTTCCCTTTCCTGACAGATGTAATTAACTGCATGCTTTGAGAATGAACATGTCTTTGTATTTTCTTGCAGCTATGGACATCGGAAAACCAGGGAGATGAAGGGGATGCTGGGGAGGGAGAGAACTAATGGCTGTCACGCTTCACTATATGTTCAATGTCACCCTGTATCCTACACATATATCCCTTTGTGCGACAAGCAAAAAGAATAGTACATCGACTTTCACAACCTCAACGTAGCAAAAACTGTCTGTGGGGTAAAACCAGTTGGTTGGTGTTTTGTGTACTTCAAGCGGAGGTCGGTTATTACAATGGCATTCCGAACTTTCCTATTAGGAACATTTCCAGTTATGATTACCGTGTTTATATTTTTAACTGAACACTGTGATTATGGGGTTTGTGATTGCAATTGACTTTACAAAACTCCTATTGGTAGAAAAGTAGACATCAATTATGGAAACTCCGGCGAGCTTAAATTTGGCACCAAAATAGTCGAAGTACAATTCTGTTGTAAAGTTGTACAGAAAGTTATAGAGATTCTATTGTGACACTGGGGCATGGAAGGAAAACAATCCAGTATATGGCATTCCAGTTAGTAACACTGCTATGGGTTAGTTTAACAGGCACACTCTGTAGACACTTGTAACCAAGTCTGAGGCACCGCTTCCAGTCAAAAGCTCACTTTGTCCATCCTGTCTTTCTGGGGATGGGGTTTGTTTTGGGGAGGAGGGTAACAGGGGAGTTAGCAGCTTGATTTCCAAACTCTTTACACTGGCAGATAACTGGGATTTGACTTCTAAAAGTGCTTTCATGCTCATACAACATGCATGACTCAGCCCCTTCCCACAGCAATAACGTACCTAATTACAGCTTAGATAGTCTTCAGTAGTGAGAATTCTTGGTTCACTACCATGGACTTGCAATAGGAGAAGATTCAATTTTTTGAATGGCCTTATTAGTTTGGATGATACCATGAAGTGATCTGCCACTTTTGCATTAATTTACTCTTAGGTGAATCAAAATCTCCATGGTATTCCCATTTTGAATTTATCCTGAGAACTTCTGAAGTAATCCACTGAGCACCTTTCAGTTCCCTTTATAGCAATTTTTCTCCCACTGGACTGTTCATCCTCAACCCTCTCACGTGTTAAAACTCCATTAAAGCAGTTTTGGACTCCCACATATGCGTCATCCTTTCTTTGATTATGGGTGATGTCAGGATGGTGGGTGAGACCTGCTCAAGGACAGGTTTCTTTCTTGGATGTTAGAGAGCTGCCAGGACTGTTGCAGTCTTCAGCTCTCGTCTGCTATTTTTTGGTAGTACCAGGATCTGGCTCAAATATTCAGGATCTCCCATTTATCATACTGGAATGCAGACCTACACATTTGTGACGCTTGTAACTTGTAATTGAGCTCCAAACCTCCTCACCTAGTTACGTTTCAAACATGTCCCATTACAGAAAACCTAATAAGAGTTGCGTGAATAATGCAGTGGAAAAGATGAGGGATAGTCACCCATCAGTCTCGCGGTATCATCCCCCTCCCTTCACATTCCACTTAGGTATAGGCTCCATCTGTTTGTCTATCCATCCGTCTGCTGAAGAGAATTTCATGCACTGATTTTAAAACTCCCCTCTACTAGCTGAACAAATTGTGCAGTTAATACTTGGCGCTTGATAAATGCAGTAGTGAATGTGGAACCGAGCCTGTCTGTATATCTGGTAGCTCTTTTCGCTTTGTTTTTACTGACCAGTATTCTGCCTAAAGTTTGCTTCTGTGACGGTTATATTGCCTAGCACACACGTGGTTGTGAGAATAGTATAGCAAAAAGAAATACCTGGTTATTGATGTACTAGATTTGTGTATGTCTTTTAAACAGTTCTAGTTTCACCTTACACGAAATAATCAGGAAAAGTGTAAAAGAATTCAAAAGTGAATAATAAAAATTTTATCAGTTGTTTGTGTCTGTTTTCTTTGCTGAACTGGTGGCAAAAACCCCGTGGTAGGAAAATCACCACTTAAAAGCTCAGTGCTTGGATCGTGTGAGCTGATTTGTGGTTTCCAAATGCTTAATTACTCAGTCCTTTGTGGAGAGACTTCCCCACACACAGTGTTAGGCCAGAATCTAACTGGCTGCTGACTGAGCACTCATCTGTCCTGTGCCATGGCTTGACATGGTCATCCCTCTCATCGTATCTAATTACTGCTGCTTTGTCATTGTCTTCTCCCTGTATGGATGTACCTACTCTTAAATGATTTTATAGTGTTTGCTAATTCCCAGTCTGACTTGTGCTGATGACATTGTCAGCTCTGAGAAGAAAAATCTCAAGTCCCGCTAAGCTGCTCCTGTTCATGGGGCCTCCATGAACATCTCCCATCTTTATGTCTCTTTTGGGGGAAATTGCCAGTCTAGGAGACTGATCAGCAGTTGGGGATCTTTGCTCATCCTCAACTCTGCAAAGCTGAGATAGTTGTATTTCTGAAGTAATTCTGTCTTCCTGGGAAAGGGCACTCCAGTGCCAGTGGGAGCCCAGCTATGCTCCACAGGTTTAACTGATGCAATTGCTGCTGCTGCGGCTCCTCATTCCTGGCACCGATGCTCGTCTGACCTCTGGGTGAGGCAGCTCGGTGTAGGAAACCACCAGAAGGCTTTTCGGAAGGAAAGGCTGCTCCTCATGGTGCTGCTGCTGACCCTTCACAGAGTACAGGGGGAGGTCGAGCTAAGCAACCACACTGGGATCAAACAAACAAACACGTGTTTGGATGCATGGTGTGTGCTGCCTGGAGCAGGCTGGTGTGTTTCCTGAGCAGCGTGCCAGGACTCCATGGTGGCAGATGAATTGCCTTTTTTCATGGTATCCAGCAGCCCCTTTCAGCTGAAGTCAACATGAGACACCCATCCTGCTGCACTCACTTCCTCACTTCAAAGTGAAGAAGCAGAGGGTGTGTGGCCGAGGAACAAGCCTGGCTGAAACATGGAGGTGCTGGTGACACGGGCCCAGCACAGCCCTATAAACAGAGTTGTGCTGGGGGAGCTGCTGGTGGCACTGCCCTGCCTGCCATGGGCCTCGTCATCTCAGCAAGCTGTTTAATGACAAATCACCACGTTTTTACGTGTGCAGCACAGCTGGGGTGTGATCTCAGTGGATGAAGGCGACCATGCAACACTCATGTCATCCAGACATAAAGTGATGGCAGAGGGTGGGTTCCAGATCCTGTGGGTCCCCGAAAGATGTGGAGGGGGCTTCATAGAATCACAGAATCAACTAGGTTGGAAAAGACCTTTAAGACCATAAAGTCCAGCTATTACCCCAGGACTGCCAAGACCTGTGGAGTTTGGGAATGCATAAAGCCCAGTGATGATGGCTTTATACCGAGCTGCTGGTATCTTGCCGGTTCCTGCTGGATTTCTTAACTTCAGAGAATTGCCCCCCAGAACCTGCAGGTGATTTCCCCAACGCGGGTGGGTGGGACACGCACCCGCAACTGCGGTCAGTGTTCAGGGGCAAAACGCAGCACCAGCGCCCTTCCGTGTGTGCGGAACGACACGAGAAGCGCAGGCGGCCCCAGCGGCCATTTGCAGAACGAGGAGCCGGGGCCGGGGGGCTACGTCGGGGACACCGCAACCCGAACCGAACGGACCCAGCCCCCGGGGCGCC